>NC_072736.1:118733492-118870992 GCF_026930045.1 Uloborus diversus
CAGGTTTAAGTAGATACTTTTTTTTTTTTTTTGATGAAATTAACTAATGTTGTGGCCATCACGGAGCTTTCTTCTAAATAATTTATGAATGCTGATCCCTCCCCATGCTTGAGGAGGAGGCAATATTCCCAACAAAAACAAAATTACACTCGCAAAAACTTGACGACCATCCTAATTCCCAAATTATCGCAAAAGCAAAGCAAAGAGTTTCGCACAAAGAAAAAAATAATCAGCACCCCTTGGAGCGATTGGTACCAAAATTGAAGCAACGCCTATTTACATATAGATTCACATTTATTCCAAATTTCATCCAGAACGAAGAATTACTTCTTGAGATATTGCACTCGCAATGAAAAAGAAAGAACGTTCGATTTCACTGCTCCCTTTTCAGCTATTAATGAGAAAAAATTTTTGATTCCGTTCATTATTTCTTCAGATATAGCAGTTACAAGTGACAACAAAAAATGTTCGATAGCTCAGCCCCCGTTTGAGCTACTGACACCAAAATTGAATCAGCTCCTGTACCTACTAGGGGCAAGGGGGCAACATATGGACAAAGTTTTGTTTGATTCCGCCAGTTACTTCTTGGGGAACAGCAGGCACGCATAACTCAAGCTCCATTGCTCCCCCCCCCCTGGAGGGATTCGCTCCAAAAATTAATGGGCACAAGATTACATAGGGGCACATATGTGTACCAAATTTCGTTCGATTTTATGCGGTAGTTTTTGCTGTAAAGCGACCACAAAAAACCAGTCGCTTCAGACACACGGATGAGCGAACTGACACACACACAGACAGACATTTTCCAAAAATGGTCGCAATGGACTCAGCACACCTCAAAACCTTCGAATCCGTCAAAATGTGAAAATTTGATAAATATTAGATATAGAGGAAAGTAAAAAACATTGTAAAATGAATTGTTCCTGAAAGTTTTTTTTTTTTTTTAAGTATTGTAGTAGTCTGGCTATGCCTTGGCTGATAGTTAAAATGTAAACCGCATTCTAATCTAATCAATCGGTGGTTCGAATATCAAGATTGTGAGACTCGCTTATCTGACGTTTCGTTTTGAAAAATACAGTGCGATAAGAGTATTTATGGACAAGTAACAAAAAGATTTGAAATGCATCATCTATAGATCAGGAGTGCCCTTCCCCCCAAGAGAGACGACGAGCTCCGCCCCCCCCCCAAAAAAACAATGTAACTCTTTTTTTTTGGGGGGGAGAGAAATATTTGTAACGGATCTGCAGAAGACATAAGAACACACAGTGTAGTTTTTTAAAAAATAATTTAAGCAAGCACTGCTCTACAAAACATCATTTAGAATAAATATAATTCCATCGTATCACAAAAGAGAAAGAAAATTGCATTTACTTTTACGATAGCGAAACTAATTTTTATAAAAAATATTTTTATTATTAAAAAAATACTTTTACAAGAGAAAGAATATATAATTTAACAAATAATTCATTTTGAAACCAACATTCAAAACTGTTCACGTTTACAAATTGTACATTATTTATGTTGCTGACAAGACTGTGCATGATATCCAACATTCTATAAGCGTTTCTAAAATTGTGGTCCGCAGAACCCCAGGGTTCCATGGAGATCTCTCAAGGGTTCGACGAATTTAGAAGTCTCATTTCCAAAATGTTCAAATCAATCACATGAAAATAAGGCTTGAGTGAAGTGTTTAGTAAATATTTTCTGAATGAGCAGCGGAGAAATTTGTAGTGGATTATAAAAATCCATGTATTGGTGATGTGTGGCATACAATTATTGTATTACCCCGCATTATTCGGCATGCCGCAAAGTTTGGGGGTCACCAGATTTTCAATACCACTTGCCTGGTCCTTTTCGGCATGCCGGAAAAATCGAGGTTAGGAAAAGAACATTAATGCTATGAGAAATATGTTCAGCTTAAAAATGAATATAAGTTCTCTACATACATATCTTATTAGTATTAATAACCAGTTCAATTTTTTAAAAATATTTACTACCAATTTAATTTGTTATTTTAACAAGAGAGAGAGAAAAATATTGTTTAATAATGAACAATTCTTTAAAAATTAAATTAAAACTGAGTATGCAAACATTTAAGCAGTAAGCTACCGTCCCTAAACCAGTGCTGAAGAATTTACCATTGTTATTCAATAAATACCTCTCTAAAAGGAACCTGAAATAATTTATTTGAAAACATATGAACAAATCGCAGTAACGATGATTGCTTCTGAATTAATTGCCTTATCGGCACATAATTAAATCCATTAATAATGAACTACCATAAATAACAAGCACATATTATGTGCACTATACATTTTTTTTTTTTTTTTTGAAAGAAGTTTACTTTTGGGATTTATTTATTCTTTTCATTACAGTGGTTTGCTTTCTAATTGGAACTGAATAGGGAAATTTACTTTTGTTTTGTCGCAAAATAAACCTCGAATTATCCGGCATGCCGGAAAATTCGAATTTCTCGGCATGCAGGTCAACCTCGCTTTTTTCCGGCATGCCAGATAATGCAGGGTAATACGGTATGTATGTTACAGAATAGGATTTTTTTTTTTTTTTTTTTGAAATACCATCTGATTGTTCCTTGCACCAGAAATTTAAACTGATGTCATTTATTGAAATTCCGGTTAAATTTTAAAAGATGAATGTTTTCAACTATCACGAAAGTTTCACGTCACACGATGTGTTGCTTCATTTTGTGGCTCTAGGAGCCCTAGGATCATGTGTTTGAAAAAGCACAGAAAATTAATACATTGCAGAAGTGTGCACAACTTCTGCAGCTTACTTTAGCGTTACATGTCTGGTCATTTCTTATGCTTATCATTACAAAAACTATCAAAGCAAATACTATGTGGGAAAGAAAACAATGATTGAAAAAAAATAGAACCTTCAGTGCATAAGAGTAAAATTAAAAGTAAAGAACTGTACATCGTAAATTCACTAAATCATGCTTTCATATTCGATACAATCATTGATAACAAAGAAAGCAATTGATAACTTGACACCAACAATAAGGTAGGTGCGTCAAATAAGGCCATGCACACCAATAAGACACCCCTCCCCCTTTTTTTCTGTGTAGGATAGCAGAATTTCGCTAGGTCGTGATTTTATCGTCAACAGAAAACTGTTGATGAACACAACCTGTTGATAAAGCGTTATCAACAAGCAGTTTATTATGAACAGGCAAAAGTATAACAACAGTTAAAGTCTTGTCAAAATTGCTTGATCTTGTTAAACAGTAAATTTTGTTTCTTCATTTTTTCTGTAGTTTACTAGTAAAAAAATAAAAAATGGTTATTATTTTAAGTAGTCTAATATATGTAATTGACGAAGTCAAAAATAAAACGTTCGTTGTGTAAGGTCATTTTTTCCTATGATTCGATAACCCTAGAAAAGTAGACTGTAGCCCAGTAAGGCCAAGATTCGCATTATTAGGACTCTGGTGTCCTAATTAAGACACTAATAGATCTGGTAAAGGATATGATCCTGTGCTGCATTTGCTGCACGATCTGTACGCATGATGAGTGACCAAAAAACAGAAAATTACGACTTATCAGTGCTCTAAATGTGACGATTTCCCTTTCTTCTTTCCATTGAAGTAAATATAGAATTTTCGATAATGTTTTTGAGTTTATCAAATGTGTTTGAATATTTTCTAAAACTTTCAATAAATTCTCTTTTTTTATTTTTCTTAGTTTGATAGTTTCTTCAGAATTGGCTTAGTTAGGGATCCATGTTCCTGAAAAGTGAAATCGTAATGTTTTGTTAAACTGCTGACAAATATTGTTTAATCTTAAATTTTCACATGGAATAATATTTTTCTTATTTTCTATGAGTGAGTCATTTGATAAATGCACAAAAGTTGAAGCCAATTGAATTATAAATGAGCGAGCGTTGGCTTTATTTGCGCACTTACTTTACAATAAGTTATGAAACATAATAAATAGCACAATCGTAGTCAATGAAAACCATTGAATTAAAAAAATAATTTACAAAAGTGTGTTACATTTGAAGAAGTTCGCAGAAAATAAAATATTTGAACTGGAAAAAATGTTTGACGTTCAAAACTGTATAGAGATAAATGCAAAACTTCTGAAGTTTTCGCCTATTATTTTAGGAACTTCTTCTAAGAATTGCACTTTTTTTAGGTATACGAAATCAAAAAATACATTACATGCAAACTAAATACATTAAAAATATTACCAAGAAGACTTCGCCTGCTTTTTCAAAGGTCCGGCTAAAGATGTTTCACATAATTTTCGCTTCAGGATCTCTTTTGCCTTTTTCAACACTTCCTCACACTTTTTATCGACTTCACTATCATCAAGATTCGGGTTTTTATGCAACCACTGCAAGAGTTCGATAATGCTTTCCTTCTGTCCACTTGAAAATTTAAAACTGAATCCACTACATGGATCTATAATCAAAATCTTCGAAACGTCAATATCGATGAACATCAATCCTTTTTTTCTCAAAGCTAACAAAAGTTTAACAGTAGTTTTAATTTTAAGAAAAGGTTGAGATTTCAGATTGGATTGGATACACTCCATGAGTTGCAATATTGTTATTGCCTGTTTGGTATCGAATGGTATTAATGTTGATTCTTCACCACCATAGTGATCAATAATTTCCACAAGCATATCGAGGAAGGCCAATTTATCTACATGTCGCAGATCTTCTGTTGGTAAATCTCGCTCTGGAGCATCTGATTGGCCATTTTCATTTGAAGGATGTCCTATGTCTAACAAGAAATGATAAATAAGATCCATGAGGGGAGCAATTGACATTAAAGGAGTTCCGTATTTGACATCCCTTAAAAAGCAAGCTGTGAACCTCTTCGACATAGCAGGAGTCAGCATCTTCAAAAATCTTGAGATAAAAATACCTTGTTGACTCAACCAAACGAAATTTTTTCTCTCAAAGAGACGGTTTATAAGCAATTTCGTTTCCTCCATTATACTATGGTGATGAATTATACCAAGTGAGAATTTTTGTAAGCACTCAAATTTTGATACCCACAGATTTGTGTTTTTAAAATTTTCGATATCACTATGACTTTTGAAATCTATACTTTCATAAAGACACATCAACAGATCTCGATATTCATCTTGAACAGTTTTATCATCGTTGATATTATCCAGTATGTTTGGGTAAAGTGAATGCACATACTGCAGTGTGCCGTTCAGATCAGATAATTTTTCGAAATCACATGCTTCATCCAAAAATGCTTTCTTTAGATATTTTAAAAATTTACTCGTTTTGTTCTTCAAAGATTTTAATTTTGCAAACAATGACCGCAAATCTTTTAGTCTTTTAAGTTCTGCATGCATCAGATCTATATTGCCTAAATATTTGAATACCTCGTCCAAAGTGTCATCAAAAATTTCGTTTTTCAAGCAGGCTTGAGTAATATAATGCCTAACTGCGTTGTGCATATTTCTATTTCTCCAAAATTCTCTATTTGCTAAAAACAAATGAGATTTTCCATTTGCCTGTGCTAAAAAAAGAATAGTTGTTTTCAGTTGTCCAATGTTTTCCTCTTTTAGAAACTTCTGGAAAAGAGCATTGATCAGAGAAGGATCACCGTTATAAAAATAACCATCGTCCGGATACTGTGGAGTTCTCTTCCAATTCATACAACCGTCGACGACATCTTTTAAATCACTCAAACTCATATGGGGTAAACCATCAGTGAGTTCATTAGACAAATCTATGAAGTGTTTTGTAAAAGACTCAAAATGTGTGGATCCAATTTTCAGGTTTTCCAACAACTTACAATGATTAATTACGTCCCATTTGTCATTCAGTTCTATATTTTGCTCTTTTCCTATACCATGCTCCAGGAAAACTCGAATTAGTTTATTTCGATCAAAGAAGATGTTTTGCAGTAAAAAATTTCTTGTAAGTTTGTACTTAGACTGGTCTTCTGGCTTTTTAAACAAATGAAGCAGTAGTTTAGCCACAAAATATTCTGCATAAGTTTGATGCACAAATTGGCCTACGTATTCGTCATCCAGAACTTTAAGGAGACCAATGTCTCTTAATTCAGTGCTGAGAAACCTTTCATACTTTTGATCTTTAAGAATTTTTTCACAAACATCGTCTTCGGGGAACAACATTTTTAATGCCAAATATCCATGAGCTTTTGTGTATTTCTGAGTTATTAGTTCATTAGTGCCAGTTAAATCCATCAATTGGCCGATGCACTTTTTTTCCGAGAAGAATCTAGTGTATTGATAATCAATAAATTTATCAAAAAGGTCTAAGATGTCGTAAATTTTTAAACTAACAACTTGGGGATGGCTAGAAGTGAATGATTCTTTGCATTTCTCTTGGTAAATCTCAGCAATCATTCTCGCCTGTAGAGCAACTCCCACTAAATCATTTTTGCTCATTAAATTGAGCCCCCGGAAGTGTTTGAGAATTCTTTTGGCAAAGTTGCCAATTTCAATGTCCAGTTTTGGATCTCTCTTCAAATTCAAAGATTTTGTCCAAAACGCTTTCAAAAAGTCTTCTTGTTCTTTTGGTCCAAATGGTTTTAAAGTATACGAGAAGAGACCAAATGAATTTTCTAACTCTTCGCGTTCATTCGTTCTAGTAGTCAACATCACTTTATTTTTTGCATTTCTGAAATATTTCATTAATTCCGTTATTTTAGCTTGATTCACGCTTTTGATTTCATCATACCCATCTAACAACAAAACAATTCGTCTCTGACGTTTAAAGTAATACTTAAAGAAACTCCTTTCACATTCGATTTTGCACTTCAGAGCACCAATTTTAGAAAACAATTTCAAAATTCCCTCTAAATTCATAAAATTTTCAATAGCAGTTTTTTCTATGTGACATTCGGAAATTTTTAGGTTTATTCTAATTGCCCACAAACACTGATGTATCTTTTCTGTTAATGTAGTCATCACAGTAGATTTTCCTATGCCAGGGTCTCCAGCAATAATAATTACCGAACTATCTAGATCACCAAGTCTACTTGGTACAACTTCCGAAGTAGTTTTGGTGTAGTCTCGTAGTGTTGATAAGTTGGTAGATTTTTTCACAATAAACGTTTTATTTTCAGTTCTAGAAAACCAATGTAGATTTTTTGCAGCAGTTTTTCCGCTTGAGCGAAGTTTTTTAAAACCACTTTCTGGATCTTGCTTGTTTATCACAAAAAACCGTCCTTCAAAAAAATTTTCTTTCCTTTCATCTTCCTCCTCTTCATCCTCATTTTCCTCCTCTTCTTCCACATTTTCCTCCAGTTCGTTTTCAAATTCATCCCCTTTTTCCTCTCTGTTTTCCACAGTAACTTCTTTGACGTCATTTTCTCCAAATAAATTGAATAAATTCTTAACTTGAGTACAGCTCAGATTATCAAAAGTAAACACATCGTCCTTATTCTTTTCTAAACATTCCCGTAGCTTTTGCGTTCCTATTTCTTGACGACTTATTTTGCGAACGACATCGATATGATATGGATCATAAAACGGTGAATTTTCGCTGGTGAAATTCGGCCGCTCGATGCCCAAGACTATGTTTTTCTCGAAGACAAATTCACAGAGAGCATCAGGCTTCAGTATTTCTCCCAATTCATTCATTCTTGTTTCAGAAAGAACGTTACTATTTAATTCATCATCTTCAATTCCCATCAAATATGATAAAGTTACAACTTGACCTTGAAATGTGATATTTCTTCTTAAAAGCTTCTCGACCAGATATGTTTTATCTAGTTCATTAACTCTGGCTCTGTTTAATTTCATTTCAGAATATATATTGGATTTATTCTCTCTAAAATAATTTGTAAAGGTGCTACTTTGTTGACTTAGAAGCACAACCTTCGCTATATCGTTTCGGTCCATAAAATGTATCAGTTCTACGTACAAGTCTTTTAGCTTAGATGATTTGATGGAGTTCTCATCCACGCAAGCAATCACAAGCAAATTTTCGTTAAAAAACGTTTCTATTGCTTTCACTCGATCCTTCAGTGTGATCAGTTCGTTAATATACCAAACAGGTTGCGACACTATTTTGTATAACTTGGCTTTGCATAAAGATATATTTTTGTCTGAATAACTAATATTAAGAATCTGGGAGTTAGCTTCTTTCAGAAAAGTTTTAATTTCGGCATTCATGGAAAGTAATGTTGAAGAGTCACTGTCGAAAGCATCAGCAAGTTCTTTGATATTGCAATCATATATCAAGTTAGGAAGAGTATGCATAACACTTAAAATCTTTTTTGCTCCATCCTCAACAAAGTTATTCAACTGGGAAAGGGGTTTGCTTGAAGACTTCTTCAGCCAGTCTAACATTTTCTTCTGAACAAAGTCGTAGACGAATTTCGCTTGATAAGTATCTTCTTTTAAGTCTATCATATTTTTTAAGTCTTTAAATATTTGGCTTTGGATATGCTCACCTAACATTTCTTCGTTAGGCTGGCCTACAGCAAATATTAATTTGTTAAAGAATGCTTCGATTTCTTCATCCTTGATGATTTCGCATGGTAAGGGAACGTATTCGCCATCGTCGGATGCAAAAGTAGCAGATGCTAGAAGTTTCAGGTCTTTAATTTCGTCCCACACATTGAGATCTTTAAGACCTTTCTTAGATTTGCTTTTACTTTCAAAAGCTTCTCTCAGAAGCACCACTTCTTTCGATAGATTGGTGTTCTTGATAAAGTTTTCTTTGAATTTACAATACCACTTCTTATCTTCTTGAACGCTGTCGAATACTGTTTTAATCAATAGAATGTGATATGACTTTAAAATCTCTCTTCTTAATGTTAACTTATCCTTTTTTCCGAACACTGCTTCGACCAACTCTTTTGCTAACCTATTTAGATCAGATGTATCTTCTAATTTCTCAAAAATTTCCTTGGCACCAGAAACAAATTTCAAACGTTGTCCTTTTCCACCATCAATATGTAGCAAATCATCATTCCCAGTTAGTTCAACCAAATGACTTTTCTTAACTTGATCAGTAAAGACAGCATTAGTACAAATGATGATGTCCTTTATTTTATCCTTGAACTTTCGATTAAGTCTAATAAATGATATAAAATATTTTTGCAAACTAAAGGGACTTTTAGTGTCGTCAGACAATAGATTGGCCAAAGTGATTTTTTCCTTTTCTGGATTTAACTTATGTTTTGCTTGCAAGAAACGATACTGTCCATCGCGATGATATTTAAATATCGCGTCATCAAATTTTTCTGCGTCTTCATTTTCAGAGTACAGTTCAAACTCGTACTTATTATCCAAAGCATTTTTCAGAAATAGCAGGGATACTTTCATCTGGTAGAGAACGCCGTGTAAAGTTTTCCTCGTTCCATGCGGTTTGGAATATTCAGCACTTGACAGAACGGACCGCTCGTTTTTATTGCTGCTGCAAGACGGGACAAGTCTTTTGTCGTTGTCATCACACATTATCGAATATTATCAAAAGTGAATTCGTCTGTAAGATATCAATCAAAACAAAAAAGAGTTCCAACGTCAAAGCTGCCTACGAAATAATATATCTCGTTGAGAGATGTTACAGTTTGCCTATTTACATTATAGGTAAAAAAACAAGCATACATTTAGAACCCAATTACTGTTCCTTCAACGGAAAGCTTATACTACTACTACTACTTAAAAAACTACTACTACTTAAAAAAAAAAACATTTGAAAACTTGCTTCATTGGACCTGACTGAAACATTTCACCAATAGCAGTTTCTCCCCGTATCAGAGATAAAAATATACCCTCACACCCAATGCTATCTTTATTAAAAGCTTTCCAGCGATTCCGATATAGTGTTCCCAAAACAAGTTTTCTCTTACTCATCGCCGTCGCCATCATTTTAGATAATGGTAAAAACATTACCACTGTTACTAGTCATAGATAAGATTAGAAGTAACTATGCAGAGTAGCTTTGCATCCTTTCAGGGGATTGTCTTTCTTATCTGAGTGAGCCATGCGAGCGAAAGTTGCTATGGTAATCGCTCTCTAATTAATAGTTATGATTACTAGGAAACATTGCGATTACGGTAACTAAAACTTTAATGATGAACGAAATATGATAGCTTTAAGAGACATTGATTGTACTTACCATTACTTTAAGAAAAAACCCACTTTAAATTTAAAATATGTATATACGTAAATGTGTTAAAATTGCGATTTCTTTAGCATATTTGTTTATGATGTGTGTATTATTATGCATAAGTTTTTCCCCAAATGGAATACTTTCCAAATTGAATATTAACATTATTTAGTAATTACTATAATACAGAAATTCAAACTGAGTTACAGAGACCCGAAATTAGAGACAGCATCAATTGACGAAGCATTCAGCGTAAAAATGAATGGTTTACACCCACAAATGCATGTTTAAAAAGAGTAAAGTATCAAGAACTATTTTTTTAAAAAAATAAGCACTTGTACCTGTTACTTAACTAAATCAAAGTAAATCTTATTACGCAATTTTTTGAAGGGGGGGGGGAGAACGAAAGAAAAGCAAAGCAAATCAAGATATTTAAATATTGCTCTTATGTGAAAATAATTTCTTTTTGATGAAGTTGGGATACATTTTGATAGTTCTTTCCGAACTTTTTACACCTATGCCCCCTTCTTTAAACACAAAAATTGTTCTGTCTATACTTCCAATTTTCGTCGTAATCTGATTTTATAAATGCTATCCTGGTTTCCAATTTACTTAATAGATTAGGAAAACAATACCATATTTTATAAAAAGTAGTTTTTACGCACCCAAATATCGTTAGTTATTATTATAATGGTACTTTATTATAGTTAAACAGGTGGCGAAGTCGCCCAATATAGAAGACACGAAACAGACATAAGACGGACATAATAACGCACATAAGACAATACAAAAGACAAAGCACTTAACAAAAAAAAAATGTAAAATTCAATGAAAAACTTAAAAGTTTTCTCATTATTTTCAAACTTTAAGTTAAAAATATCGATATTATCGCAGCATTTGTTGTATAACTTGCCAACTATGAGGAGGGCATAGTTATCAACAGTTTGTATATGTAAGGGAATGTGATGCAAAATGAAATAGTTAAGGTATCTTATATTTTTCAACTAAACAAATGGGAAATTTGTTTTAAAAATTACAGTACATAAAGGAAGGACACTATATTTTATAATAAATCTTGCATTAAAACATTATATTTCATATTTGCAGTGAATTTGTGTCTTCAAATAAAGGTGGAAAATTTTTCACTTTTTTAGGTGAAAGATAAAGTAATTTTCTAATGAGGTATTTTCTATTTGATTATTAAAAATATTTTTGATCAAGTGATTGATTAAATATCAGAGTAGATAAAGAAAAATGAATCTTACTAAACGAAAGAAGAAACGGATAAATAAATTAATACATTCATATACGAGAAAAAATGAATGAGTAAGAAAAACACGTGAACTAATGAATAAATAGGGGATTTATTCAACGAAAGAATGTGAATGGATTAATCAGTAAACGAATAACGTCAGTGATTTGATAAAGGATTGCGTAAGTGAACAAAATGAACTATTTCACTTTGCTCCAACCACTTTGCCCCAAATGCTATTGACTAACTGTACGAAGCATTCAAAATACAAACAAGTTTAATTTTAAACAAATAAATACTGTGTCGAATAGTAATAGGTCTCAATAAAAATTTAAAAAGCTAATAACAAGAACTTTATCATTTCTAATAACGAAAATAATTTTTGACTTACAACGAGATATTAGAATATGAGGGTCAGTTTTTGAAAATTTCTTATGTTATCATATTCCTTGAATTTAAAAGGTTACTTTTTTTTGACTGGAATAGATTACGTGTTACTACATAGTTATAATATTATCAGATTGTGGTGCTAAAAGCAGGGTAAATATTTCACCATTTCAGTTTGCCCCACATTTCTCTGTTTGGTTTGGAGGAAATATATATAGAAAAAAAAGTTTTTTTTCCCCCAATAAGATTTTGCCACAGTGGTTCTTGTATGAGTGTGGAAAGAAAAATCAGAATCATAGACGACTCAATGGGCAGGTATCAAATTCGCCTATTCAATATAATAATATTTTCGATAATGTAGAATGTAAAAACAATTGCTTCATGCTGTGTAGTGTAATATGGAAGCATTTAGATATAAACGATTTAATGTGTCCCAATGGGGTCGTTTCCAAAATTTTAAAAGTATTTTTTTCTGAAAGAGCATGCTTAAAAACATAGGTTTTGACCATTTTTTAAAATAATTTGTTTAAGTTTAATGTTTTTAAAAAATTACTTAAATCGGCGCGCTTTCAATGTTTATGTTTCTGTCCGATGACATCACAAATGATGAAATGCCATTCTGTGTTGCCATTCACAGAGCAAAATATTTAATACGCATCTTTACTCATGTGTATTGGCAACGATATGGTTGATAGAAAGCGTAGAGCGCAATTTTAATTCGCTTCTTGATTATCATAACGTGGAAACGCGGTACAAAGATGTGCCAAAGAGCATCCTTTGTAACGTCATCAAGACCACGCCTTGTTTGAAAAATAGGACATTTTAAAAATTAATTAAAAAATAACTGTTGGGAAAATAAAAGAATTTTCTGGGTCCATCTTATTATTATTATTATTTTATTTATTTATTTATTTATTTATTTATTTTTTATTTATTTTTTTTTTTTTTGCTTATTCTATTTATTTATTTATTTATTTTGCTTATTCTATCAATTTCAGTGACTAAAAGTACTTTTGACTGAAGGAAACAACCCCATTGGCAATACATCAAGATCTCTTACCAATAAAATGCGATCATATATTTTTTCCAATTACTCTGCAGAACTTCAAATCATCGGCAAAAAGCATTGAAAATTATATTAGACTACAGTGCTGGCCACATTATTAGACTAAAGAGTTTTTTTGTTTTGTTTTTTGTACACTATTTGTACTAAAATACTATTTATTTTACTGTTAAAGTACAGTACATACTGTACACTGATTATTACGTTATTTTAGCATAACTTAATGTTTGCAGGTGGCAGCACTGTCTGCTTTGTTTATGTTCTTTGTTTGTCTACCTACCAGGAACATAACCTCAATCAGCTTAAACAGTTCACTATTCTTTTTATTTGTGTGTTCTGTATAAAGTTAGTTTTAGGTAATTAGTGAGTATGTGTATGTGAGTATATATAATAGTGAGTATAAACTATTTTTAACCTCCTTTTTTAAAAAGTTAAGAAATGGTGTAAACCTTGTGAAAAGTATGCCAAAAAGACTTAAAATGCTCATCAAGAACAAGGGAATGCATACTAAATATTAGATAATTATTTCACTGTTCGTTAATGTGTCTATAGTTATGTAATCAATAAAGAATTTGCTTTTAAAACAATCTTGGTCTAATAATTTGGCCAGCATTGTATGAAACAAATCATAGAAAATTACAGAGAAATCAATGTTTAAAATACAGCATTAGTGAAACATTAACACCATATTAATGCGATGGGTAGCAGGGCCGTAGACAGGATGAGGATCCCCCCCCCCCCCGAAATTCTAGGACACAAACTTTTTAGTCCTTCCCTTTTTTTAGTTTTTCCTTCTCCACTCAAAAGAAAAAAGAAAAGAAACAATCAAGACTCTGAATCCTCTAATCAAAACGTTTCCCCTTCACCTTGTTACTTCTTTCTTTCAGCCAGACCCCTTCTCTGACTCCCCCCCTCCCCGCACAGAAAATGCGCAGTGGACAGGGGTCATTGTTTGAAATGGGGAATGTCTTAGACTCTTATACTGGTTCACCTTCCATTTTCTCTTTCAAAAGTAGAGGGGGATTGGGGTTCCCTCTGTCCTTTGATGGACCATCGTGGTGGGTTGAATGTTTCATTGATTTCACCGCCTAAACACCCCCTAAAAATAGCTTTTTAGCATTTGGTATCATCGCTTTGTGCGTTTGGTAAATGCTGACTCTTTACTCATTGTCAACATAGCTTTTCAAGCAATATTTCATTTTTTAGGATAACGCATATATAGTTGACTACTGATAAATTTCACGTTCATACATATTTAAAAGTATTAAATCAGGTATGTAGTTGATCTGTAGATATATTTTTGGGGGGTATTTAAAGTATATTTTTGGATTATCAATACATTCATTTAAAACAAGCATTTTAAATGCAACTATAGTTTACGACTGAAAACAGCTACGAGAAATGCGACGAAAGAAGAGCGATTGACGGGGCTCATTTTATTAAGTGTATTTCGGGATATTCCCGTTTGTCCCGAAAAAGTAGTAGAAAAGTTTTCTAAAAATTCTCATCGCATGGTTTTATAATAAGTTAATAAAAAAAGTTATTTTAAACTAATTTTTAATAACTTTCAGTTTGATTTTGCAAACCCCAAATAAACGCAACTTTGAACCCTATCGCCCCTCCCCTGGACTACTTGTCTGGCACCACACTTGCCTCTGACCATGTCCTACCCCTCCCCGCCACCGAAAAAAAATCCTGGCTACGGTCTTGATGGGTAGGCTTCTCTTTGAACGCAAATTCTCTTAAATCATGATGCCATTGAAATGGGGTTGTTTCCATCAGTCAAAAGTACTACTTTTAGTCACTGAAGTTGATAGAATGAGCAAAAAGAAAAGTAAATAAATAAATAAAACATGGAGAGAAGAAAATCTTTCATTTTCAAAATGTTGAATTTCTAATTAATTTGTTAAAATGCCCGATTTTTCAAATTAGTCGTGATCTTTGTGACCTCACAAGTGATGAACTTTGGCGCGTATTCCACTGGCGAGCTGAATGTTTACGCTTGCTGTCTACCCTGTTTCCAGTTTATGATAATTCAGAAGCAAAATAAACATTGCGCGCTATAAGCAATTTACATAATAATAATATACATAATAATATACATAACTCATCTACGCTTGCTATCAACCATATCATTGCCACTACATGTGAGTAAAGAAGCAAATTAAGTATTTCGTTCTGCGTTAATGGCATCAGTGATTGGCATATCCTCACTTGTGATGTCATGTGCAGAAGCGTAAAAAGGAAATTGAATCTGCGCACCGTTAAAAATATTTTTTTAAAATTTTTAAACTTTGTCAAATTATTCAAAAAAATGGCCAAATCCTATGTTTTTAAGCACACTCCTTTACAAAAAAATACTTTTAAAATTTCGGAAACAACCCCATTCTCAATGCTGGCGCTCAAAGCCAAGTACCGTAGCGATGTCGTTTTGCCTATTTTTATTTTTCGATACCTATTTGACTCCCCCCCCCCCTTTTTTTCAACAATTTTAGTAACCGCTGCGCGCTCTCCTTGCAATGATTTTATATTCCATGCCTCCTTAGGAGGGGGGGGGGCACATATTAGAAGCCAATGCATTACGTATTTTTTGGCGAGGATTTTTCTTTCTTTATTTTAGATAAAACTTAATGGAATATAAAACATATCTGCATTTTCCGTAGAAATTTTCATAACTTTAGTCCTCGAAAGAAACAAAGAAACAAAACTAATGTAGTTTTTCCAAAAATAATTTAATGAAACATTTCATTACAATATATAATTTCACATAACCACAATTACATAATGTAGTAAAATACATAGAAAAATAGATGTTCATTTCAAGATATCAAAAAATAAAACAATTGCAATTCAAGAGTCGAAAAATCGCTTTTCTCATTCTAAGAAATGGAAATCCTTTAATCTTTCTTTCATCGGAGTTCAAGTTACCAGAGATAAACTATTAATTCAGTAAAAAATCAAATCATATTAAATCATACAAATAGTGCCCCAACAGACACCCTTTGTACCCAGTAGCACAGATTCTTTTTTTTTTTTTAGCAGTCTGCGACGCAAATTAAAAGATAAAAATAGTCTGCGAGGCAAATTATCACGAAGGAATAGGGTAGACCGGCGCACGGTTTACGCGGATTATTTTCAATGAATGTTCTAAATTTTATGTTTGAACTTAGGAAAATTTAGACATTGCGGTTTTATGAAGCAGTTAATGGAGTCAAAATTGGTATATTCGGTTGTTGCTTTGTCTGTGTTTTTAACAGTTAAAAAAATATCTTTATGTTCAAGTCGGTTGCTTAAACATGCTCTGGACACGGGGCACGTTTACGCATATTTATTTTGACACCAAACGTGGTTCTGTTAGTGTTTTGAACATAATGTCTTACCATCGTTAAAATAAAGCAAATTTATTACAGACTGAATCCATACATATAAAGGTGACGGTGTTTCTTTGTTTGTACCCGATGGCCAGAAGACTCCATAGCACCTACTGCCCTGAAACTTGGAACAAAAAATGGAACGTACCCCGGGCCCGTGCACCTCGAAGCCGAAATTCTAAACTTCGAATTAGTTTTTTTCTAATTAACTAATTAAGCTAAATTTCGGCTAATTAGGGGGTGAAAAAATCCTCTCACCCCCAAACGTTATATATAGGTGGAAAGGATTTTCCTTCCCAAACAAGATGATGTTTGTTCCATTTTTCTCAATTAATTAGAAGAAGAGATATAAGCGGTTCTAATTGAGCCAATTTTCAAGGCTTCTCTTTCGAGAAATTGCTATAACACTAGATCCACTTTCCAGACAATTTTCAATTACAACAGTAGGTCCATTTTCCAGACAATTTTTCAATTACTTTCTTTTTAAACATTTGGAGGAAGTTGCCTTTGTTGCTTATGAATATTTTACTGTTATTACTTTGTTTTAAATTCATTGTGCGTATGTTAGTTGATTTTCTTTTTAATTAGAAAGTCGCTTTGCGAATTTGGCGATGAATTATGGAGTTTTTTACACTTGAAAGCTACTGCAAATGTAATTTTGATGTAATTTGTTTTTCTTTAATTCAACGGATTTTCTTTAAATTTTTAGCACAGGCATCGCTGTGCGGACACTGCTAGTAGTGTATAAAGTAAAAGCTGAACGGGCATCAAGACTGTACTACATGATTGAAAGCTAAGATACGAATTTGTAAATCAATTAGAAATTAAAGGGTGATTTTGAAAACCAAATAGCCTGAAAATACTAAAAAGTTTTGAGACAGTTCGGAGCGAAAAAAAAAGCGTCAGGGCACGTTTAGAAGTAAGACACAGTAAGAACGTGCGCATTGGCGCTCGGACGTCAACGCGAAACTTGGCCGTCTCGAAGTTTGGATTTATTTTTCTATTCTATTCTATTCAAGAGTCACAACTGACTTCAACTGTATATATGTCGAGGACTGCATACCGTGCCTTGCCTCCATTATTTTATATACCGATAGATGGCAGCACCATCACCGGATCGAACAGTTAGTGAGAATTTTGAACTAGTCCAGGAGCTATTAGCTACCTAGTACTAGCACCCCCAGAGGTATCGTTTCACTTGGAGGACATTGAGACCACGAGCATATTTAACGTCGCCCAGGTCGCCCAGTCCCCTTTAATGACGACGGTGGGTCTTCGACCAGCGAGGATCGAACTCGAGGCCCTCCGGTCCCGAGTCCAATGCCTTACCGATCAGGCTACCACGGCTCCGGATTTATTTTTAACGTGCAAAAATATTTAATAACATTTCAGTTCAGACAAATACAATTCTCGAACAAGAAGTTCTGTCTAGAACTAGACGAGCCTACTTTCCCGTATACCCATACTACTTTCTAGTACCTGATCAATATTCTCAAAAATAGCTAAAATCGCAAATTTTTTCAAACATATTTTTAAAATAATTTAAGCTGATTTCTAGGAATAAAATATTCCTCACTCATCTAAAAAAATTAGATGCGTAAAATTTAAAAAAAATTGCAACAACTTTTAAACAAAGCAGCTAATACACTTTTCTCCATTAAAAAATCTTTAACAGCTTTCAAAACGAAAAAATAATAATTAAAATTAATAAGCTCATTAAAATAAATACATCATATCAAAAAAAAATCGTCTCTTTTTCCCCTGTTGCCAAAAACTATTTTTTAAATGAATTAATGCACTTCCCGAAATAAATAAAAACAATAAAATGTCAACTTAAAGAAATAATTTTCATTGTCAGGAAAAAAAAATCGTCTGCGCATATCTTTATGTAGAAACATAAATGACTTCGAGTTTATTCGCCGAAAACTGAATACCTAAATTAAAACTTTAGCGTAAAATAAAAACAAGTCAAATCAACAATAATTATTTCACAGTCAAAACCATAGCTGCGGAGTCGGAGTCGGAGTCAATCTCATTTTGGGGTAAAGAAGTCGGAGTCGAATATCTAAGAATCGGAGTCAGTCATTTGTCCTTCCGTGTATAAATTTTTGCCAAAGTTCCGAAGTCAGAGTCGAAGTCGGGGAGTCGGAGTCCGATTAATTGTCGGGCACAGGAGTCGGAGTCAAGTGCCCCTAAATTCTCGGAGTCTAAGTCTGGAGTTTGGCGTCAAGAGCTATTTCCAACAAAATTTGTTTGAAGTAAATCTGCCTTCAAGTACGGAATCTACATTGACTTTCAGTTTCTCCGTAGGCGCTAATGTTAAGGGATTTGAACTGTTCAAAATTGAACGGAAAATTGTTCAAATCAAAAAGATACTTTATAGACAAGTTTTTCATCAAAAACTTTTTCCTACAAAGTTTGTTTGAAGCAAATTCGTCTCACAGTTCGGAATTGCCTTGAATTTCCCCGTAGACGCTATAATGTTGAGTTTTTTTGAACTGTTCAAAATTGAACAAAAAATAGTTCAAATCAAAAAGTGAAATATGGGAATGAGGTGTCCTCGCCGAGATCTTTCGAACAAAAAAAAGTTTGTTTGAATCGGACTATTCATTCAAAAGTTATTAGGGGGGGGGGGACAGACAGACCGACAGACCGACGGACCGACAGACATTTTTCCCCATCTCAATACCCTACTTTCCAATTTTTAATTTTTCAATATTTATTTAATTTTTTTTTTTTTTTATTATTGACTTTTTTTTGTTTTTTGCTATATTTTTAAGATGCATTAAGCCTTTTTTCATGCTTTTTTCTTCTTTTTCTGACTTTTACTGGGAAAGTAGGCTAAAAAGGATAAAGTTCTGCTAATTTTTATATATTTGTTCTTTCTTAACAAAATATTATTTATTCACAAAAAGCTTTAAAACGTTCAACAAAAAATTTACTCAACTTGGTAAAAAACAGATCATTCTTTCTGCGTGCGAGACCGAAGTTCGACTGATGTTCAAAAACTAGTGAGGATATTTGCTAGGGAGCAGCATCAATATGTTATGACCGTTGGCTCTTCAGTTATAATTCGCTTTGGAAAAAGGGTCAATGCGTAAACGTGCCCCAATCAACCCTACTTGAAAATCAAATGCTAAATTTTAAAATTATTTCTTAGCTTTCTTTATCCTATTCTATATGAAGAAGTTAACTAACTTCACACATACTAGAGAACTTTTTTTCTTCCTGTTTCATTTTGAACTGTATTTTTCTACTTGAAATTCGACAGACTTGTGTTTTCTTTTTATTAACCTTTGGTTTGAAATTTACTGTGCATTTAACCTTGTTATTTTTTTTTTTCGTTTTGTTTTTCTTTTTCTTTCTTTCTTTCTTTCTTTTTTTTTTTGAAATTCTTCACAATTATGTAAATATCTAAAAATTTGTTAAAAAACTGATTATGCCTTTTTTCTTTGTAAATGTCTAAGGCATTATTAATATTATCTTCCTTACTGTAAAACAAAAGCGAGACAGAACAGCACGCTAATGCCGATGACAACTATTTACTGTTTGTTATACTAGCAAGAAAGGTTTTTCACAAAATTCAGTACAGTCAGACAAATATTTTTTTAAAAAATATCATAAACAATTGCTGCAATTGATGGTTGGAATAAATTGTTCTTAACGCAACTTAAATTCCATTACTTCATTACACTTAAAATTAATTTTCATAAGAGGACAAGTCCAAAAAATGGAGATTTTAAAAACGTGGTTCGCATAACTCAAAAAAGTACGATTCATCGACACCATCTAGTGATAAAAATAACATTTTGTAACCTTTCTGCTACTTTTATTCATTGATGTTCTATAAATTCGTGCAATTGAGGAAAAATGTTCTTCAAAAGATTGATTTCGGTACTGTATCTCATCGAAAAAGAAATTTATATTTAAAATAACAGTAGATATCCAATTAGTTAAATTGAAACTCTTTAATTAAAAACTATTTATTGTTTTTAGCTAATACCGAAAATATCGGTATTCTACCCCAGCAAATACCGGTATTACGAAATTGCAAAATAGCTCCGAATACCGGTATTCGCTATTCCGGTATTGCAATCACTAGAAACACCATTGTACTGCCGTTCTAAACGCAAAAGTTGTATCTGCAGCTGAGTTCAAAATGAGAAAGTCCGGTTTAAAATTATGAGATTCCATGCCTTTTGATTTAAAAGCAACTTTTTCACAACTTTTTAAAAAATATTTCTCATGGGCAAATGACCATAAAACATTGTATTTAGGTGAAATTTGTAGAGACGAACCACCTGGTGACAGTAACTCAATTTTGATAAAAAGTACAGACACGACTTTTGTGCTTAGCACGGTAGTATACTAATCATTTTTATTAAAAAACAAAAAATGCTTCATTAAGACAAGCGGTAGAAGTGAAACTTCTATCTTTTCCTTTTTTCTTTTTTTTTTTTTTTTTTAACATTCTGAACTGTCACTGTCACTTCACTCGCACGTTTTCTCTCGCATCCATTGACGAAATAAAGCTTCTAGGACGTGAAATTTTATTTACGTGAAAAAGCAATTAGAAATTCTAGAAATTTTTGTAAAAAGTAAACATCAGTGTTCTGTTAGTTACTTTGACCTCACATACATAAATCATACTATTATTTAAAACTCATAAAAATTAATTTTCATTTTAGCTTCTTAAAATAGTTACTTAAAAAAATTGTTTATGATTTTATCAAATCGTCAAGTATAGATAAAAAATGCATGCTAATTACAAACAATAATTTGAAAAATAAATAATTATAATTAACGTATGAAAATGAGCACATTTAAAATTTTACCGTGAACAACGTTTGCTGGTCTTTCTTAAGACTCCTCAGAAAGAAAGAAAAATATCCAGAATTGCTTCGTTTCAAGGAGTAACTTCTTTTCGTCAGCATTTCAAGGCACTGTTCATTTATTTCACTATCATCTTTCTGCACTGAAGTGTTTATACTGCCACTGAATTAGTTCAACAAGAATCCATGTCATAGAGCTAGTATACAACTAGAGTGCGTTCGTTTGTGTTAAAAACAGACTTAAAGTTTACCTAACAGCGTTTGCCGGTCTTCATTAAAGACTCGTTTTATGACGTTCCTGATATACCTAGTGTCAGCGGGTAACATATTTTCGTCAGCATTTCAAAACTGACGTTATTAGGCGATGATTTATTTATTTCAGTACTACTCGTGTTCGTAGCGCCATTGCAGTATTTTCATAGGTATGTCCTTACGTTCGCTTGAAAATAAATAGATTAAAAGTTTATCTAAAGACTGATTATACGATGCATACATATGCTGCGTGTCAGCGGGTAACATGTTTTCGTCAGTATTTTAAAGCTGGCGTTATAAAGCGACGATTTTTTTTATTTAGTACCATCTATACTCAGGTGTGCATAGCACTGCAGTATTTTTAAAAGTAAATTCTTGCATGTCTTTTTAAAGACTCATCAAAAAAAGGTCCAGACATGCTTCGTTTCAGCGGGCTTTTTTTCGTCAACATTTCATAGCACTTTTCGTTGAATTCCCTATCATCGGCTCTCAGATGTTCATACCGCCACTGCAGCAGTTTAATAATTTTTTCCTTATGCTCGCTTGAAAATTTAAAGTTAAATCCACTACATGGATCCATGACCAAGATCTTCCATTCCTCAACACTGATCAACATCAACCCTACTTTTCTCAAAACAAGCAAAATTTCAACGGTCATTTTCAATTTCAGCACAGGTAGAGCTTTTAGATTGAGGACACGTTCCGTAAGTTTCAGTATTGTCAAAGTCTGCTCGGTGCTGAAAGGCAGATAACTTTGCTGACCAGCAAAATGACCTGTAAACGATATAAGCATATTGAGCAATGCCACTTTATCTACTTGTTGCAGATCTTCTTTTTCTAAGGCTTCCAAGAAATAATAAATAAGATTCACTAACAAACTTTTTACATAACCATCGGCATTGTCAGGAGGAAGCTTTACAAAAACGGCCGTGAACCTCTTCGCCATCTCAGGCGTCAATATGTTTAAAAATCTTGAAATAAAAACACCTTGTTTTAATAACCAAACAAAATCATTTTTCTCAAAGTGACTGTTTATGAGAGATTTCGTTTTTGAAACAATATTCGGGTGAAGAACTATACGAACAGAGAATTCTTGTAAGCAAGACAAATTCGCAGTTGTTAAGAAATCATTAATGCTCCTCCCGCTGTTGCAAGCAACACTTGCATAAAAACTTATCAACACGTTTAGATATTCAACTTGAACAGATCCATTTCTCTCGAAATCATCCAATATGTTTTCGTAAAGCGAAAGCAACACGTACTGCAGTATGCCATTCAGATCCAACAATTTCTCTAAATCGTATTTCTGCTTCACGAATGCTTCTTTCAGACAGTCTAAAATTCCAGTTTTATCATTCTTGAAAGTTGCTAATTTTTTGAACAAGGAATACAAATCTATTAATCTCTTAACCTCCGGTTCTGTATCTTTTAAATATTTAAACACTTTTGCCATAATGCTATCAGAAATTTTGTTTTCTAAATATGCTTGAGTAATATAATACCTGACTGCGTTGTACATGTTTCTATCGTTCCGGAATTTGGCATTTGCTAATCCGAAGTGAGATTTATTATTTGCCTCTGCCAAGAAAAGAACAGTTGTCTCGAGTAGTTCAAAGTCTTTCTCTTGAAGAAGCTTTTTGAAAAGAGCATCTATCAGAGAAGGATCACCGTTATAAAAATAACCATCGTCCGGATACTTTGGAGACGATGCCCAGTTCATACGTTTGCTGACTTCATATTTTAAGTCACTTAAACTCTTTTGGGTGAGATCATGCATTAGTTCACCAGAAAAGTCCAAGTAGTATTTTGTGAAAGGAGAACAATGCGCAGGTCCAACTTTCATTTCTTCCAGCAATATACAAGACATAACTGTTTTCCATTTGCTGTTAATTTTTGAATTTTGTTCCTTCTTAATACCGAGCTTCAGGAAAACTCTAATTAATTTATTTCGATCAAAGAAAATATTTTCCACTATGAATTTTCGTGCAAGTTTGTACTTTGACTCATCTTCTGGCTCTTTAAACAAATGAAGCAGTAATTTTGCCACAAAGTATTCTGCGTAAGTTTGATGTATAAATTGGCCTTGATAATCGTGATCCAGAACTTTAAGGAGACCTATAGCTCTTAGTTCAGCTATCGGGTACGTTTCATAGATTTGACCTTTTAAAATTTCTTTGCAGGCTTCGTCTTTGGGGAATAACATTTTTAATGCCAAATAACCATGAGCTTCTGCGTGCGATTTAGTCAGTGCTAGATTTGAGCCTCTTAAATCTGTTATTTTAGCGATGCCTTCTTTTTCCGAAAAATACCTTTTGTACTGATACTCAATAAATCTGTCAAAAAGGTCTAATACGTTACAAATGTTTTCCCTATCAACAATGAGACAACCACGTGTAAAATATTCTTTCCATTTTTCTTGGTAAATCTCTGCAACCATTCTCGCCTGCAGGACAACTCCCACTAAATCCGCTCCTCTCATTAATCCCAGTTCACGGAATTGTTTGAGGATCTCTTTCGCAAAGTTGTCGAGACAGAGTTCTTGATCTGGTCCTAGCTTAAGACCTTTTGTCCAAAACTCTTTCAAAAAAATTTCTTGCTCTTCCGGCCCAAACAGTTTTAGCTTGTATGAGAAAAGGCCGAATGAATTTTCCAACTCATTGCATTCATTCATTCTAGTAGTCAAATATACTTTTACTCCAAAGCTTATGAAATATTTCATTAACTCCAGCACTTTGCCTTGATTAGTACAGTTGATTTCATCATACCCATCTAACAATAAAACAATTCGTCCCTGACGTTTAAAGTAATACTTAAAAAAACTCTTTTCAAATTCGAATTTGCACTCCAAAACACCAATTTCAGAAAACAATTTTAAAATTCCCTCTAAATTCGTCAAATCTGCAATGGGAATTTTTTCTATGTAAGATTCGGAAAGTTTTAGATTTATTCTGATTGCCCATAGGAGCTGATCCATTATTTCAGCCACTGTCGTCAACACTGTAGATTTACCCATGCCAGGGTCTCCAGCAATAATAATAACGGGACAGTCTGAATAATTCAGTCTTGCTGTTTCCAGTTCTGAAGTAATTTCTACATAATCCCGCAACTTCGATAATTTAGTTGATTTTTTCAAAATAAGCGTTTTATTTTCAGTCCAAGAAAACCAGTGCATGTCTTTCTCAGAAATTTCATCATTCTTTCGTAATTCCTTCAAAGCACTTTCCGAACTTTTTGGATCACTCGCATTCATTGCAAAAAATCTTCCTTTGAAAAAGTTTTCGTCATCATCGGAATTGGGAAATGTTCTAACAGCAGTTTTCTCTGCTGTAGGGATTACACTCTCAACTTGAGCACTGTTCAGATTGTCAAAAACAAACACATCATCCATATAATCCTCAAGGCATGCCTTCAGCTTTTCCATTCCAATTTCTTGACGATTCAAATGCCGAATGATATCGATATGATACGAATCATAGAATGGCGAATTCTTGTCGGTGAAATTTGGCCGTTCGATGCCCACAACTATATTTTTTTCAATGATAAGTTCACGTAGAGAATTAGGCTTCAGTATTTCTTCCAAATGCTTCATTACTTTTCCAGAAAGGAGGTCAATATTCAATTCCTCATCTTCAATTCGCATCAAATGTGCAAGAGTCATGTCTTGTCCCTGAAATACGACATTTCTTCTCAACAGTTTTTCAATCAGATATGTTTTGTCTAGTTCATTAATCCTAATTTGGTTTAACTTCATACTGGAATATTTATGAGATTTGTTTTCTTTAAAATAATTTGCGAATATGCTGTTTTGCTGACATAGCAGTATAATCTTTACGTTGGAGTTATTTTCCATAAACTGTACCACATCTTCGGACAAATCTTTTAGGTCAGATGAATCGATTGAGCTCTCCTCCAGGCAAGCGACCATCAACAAATTACCGTTGAAAAATGCTTCAACTCTTTTAATTCGTCTTTTCAACATTATAAGTTCTTTAATGAACCAAACAGATTGTTGCACTATTTTGTATAATTTAGCTTGGCAGAAAGATATGGTCTTATCAAGAGAAGTGATGTGAAGAATCTGACTGCTTGAGTGTTTCAAAAATTGTGTGACTTCGGCCTTCAAAGAAGTTAATTCTGAAGAATCATCATCGAAGGCATCAACAAGTTCTTTGATACTACAATCATATATCAGGTTTGGAAGAGTGTGCATAACATTCTTAATCCTTTCTTCTCCTTGTTTGAAAAAATTGCTCACCTGGGAAAGAGGTAAACTTGCAGACTTTTTCAGCCAGTCTAACATTTCCTTCTGAACAAAATTGTAAATGAATTCTGCTTGGTAAGAGTCTTCCTTTAAATCTATCACAGTTTTTAAGTCTTTAAATATTTGCCATGTGATATCTTTACTCAACTCTTCTTCGTTAGGCTGGTTGACAGCAAATATCAATTTTTCAAAAAATGCAACGATTTCTTCATCCTTGATAATATCACATGGTAAGTGCTGGACAGCGCCTCCGCCATCATTTAATCCAAAAGTAGCAGATGTCGGGAGTTTCATGTCTTTGACTTCGTGCCATATGTTAAGATCTTTAAGATGTTTCTTAGATTTGCTTTTGCTTTCAAAAGCTTCTCTTAGAAGTACCACTTCTTTCGACAGATTGGTATTCTTGATAAAGTCTTCTTTAAACTTACAATACCACTTTTTGTCTTTTTCTTGAACACGATCGAATACTTTTTCAATTAATGAAATGTGATAAGATTTTAAAATCTCTTTTCTTAAATTTAACTGTTCCTTTCTTCCAAACGCAGCTTCCGCCAACTGTTTTGCTAACCTGTTTAGGTCTGATGCTTCTTCTAGTTTCTCAAAAATTTTCTTGCTTCTACCAGAAACAAATTTCAAGCGTTGTCCTTCTCCACCATCAATATGTAGCAAATCATCGTCTCCAATTTGTTCAGTTAAGTAATTTTTCCTTACTTTGTCAGTAAAGTCAGCATTAGTACAAATGATGATGTCCTTTATTTTATCCTTGAATTTCCGATTAAGTCTAATAAACGATATAAAATACTTTTGCAAACTAAAGGGACTTTTAGTGTCGTCGGACAATAGATTGGCCAAAGTTATTTTTTCCTTTTCTGGATTTAACTTGTGCTTAGCTTGCAAGAAACGATACTGTCCATTGCGATGATACTTGAATATCGTGTCATCAAATTTTTCTGCGTCTTCGTTTTCGGAGTACAGTTCAAACTCGTATTTTTTTTTCAAAGCGTTTTGCAAGAATAACAAGGATACTTTGATCTGGTAAAGAACGCCGTGCAGTGTTTTCCTCGTTCCGTGCGGTTTGGAATAATCAGCATTCGAAAGCTGACTGACAGAGAGCTCATCATCCGTCCGAATTTCACTTAAAGTTGTTTCACTGGTGCTGCTGGAAGCTAAAGGAATGTCTTCATCCATATTTGAGCACGGAAAAAAACATCAACACAGAATGTAAGACACAAAACTTCAGTTTAAAAATGTCTCTAAAAACAAATTTTCAGCTGTAGGCTTTGATGCCTTCTCCCCGGGATAGAATGGAATTTCAATGGAGAAATACTAAATCAGATTACCAATGATCAAAAATCCATACTGCTTTGAAGCTTTTGATAGATTATGCACTAATTTCTTGAAGAGAAATTTGTTCGAATTTCGATCACACAGAAGACTTTTATCAGCACCTATAGTGAGTAGCGTCCCTGCTAGTTGTGAGAAGCGTTCATAGATGCCGGCACGAATCAGCTCGTTTGACGACGCTACTGCGCGTCGTCAAGGTAACGGATGTGACGTCATGACTCGAAGCTCTTCAGACCACCAAAGACGATCTTTCAAACAGTTGCTTTCACTCTACTCAGCTGAGAGCGCGCTCTCTTCGTTGAAAAGATAGGACGCCATTCAACGGTCAAGTGAAAACAAAAAACAATCGTGTTTACTAGAAAAATACCATAATTTAAATTGAAAAAAGTAGCTTATAAACGGAATAAAAAGATCAAAGTACCGTTTATACAATTTTTGATTTCGCACAAAAGTATCAAAAAATATATATATAATAATCAGGGTTTGAAATAGGGTTCAATTTCTAGGGGGGAATGTCCCCCTTTACTTCAGATGCCAGGGGGGATTTTTAAAATTTGGGGGAGCATTTTTATAAGTTCTGAAAATTTGTTTAGAATTTTTTTATAATTCATTCTTATTTCATTTTTCTATTTATTCATTTTTAAATTATAATTTTTTTAGTGTAATATCGACCCCACACACATTTTCAAATAATTATTCAGTAATTTTGCAATTTTATTTTATTATTTCATTTTTAATAAAATATTTTACAACTAAGTAACATACACATACATTCAATTATTTTTTTAAATAGGCCATTTTCTGGATCTAATTATCCGAATAGGGTTCGGTCCCCATTGTTTAGAATAATAATTCTACTGCACAAAGACTTTTTACTAACGATCAAAAAGTTAAAGTAAAAAACTACCTATACTTTCGAAAACGGACTGTCGTTTCCAGCAGCTTTCGGATCGCATTTCGACCGGCGGATCGGAATCAGTTGATGTCGGCGGATCGGAATCAGTTGATGTCGGCGGATCGGAAACGGTTGACGTCGGTGGATCGGAATCGGATGATGCCAGCGAATCGGAATTCCTTCGATGAACTTGAATTGCTTTGAATTGACGGACGCTTTATTAAATTTTTTCCATCTTTCGCAAAATGAAAATGGATTTTGAAATTTTTTTCTCCGCTTTCGCGGTATGGGGTTCGTTATCGAGTTTAAGAATTTACGGGGGGGGGGGGAATCCCGCACGGGACTTTTGGATTGTGCGGGACTTACCGATTTTGTGCGCGTTTCGCGCAATCCCGCGCTCTATTTCAAACCCTGTAATAATAATAATAATAATAAAATAATGTGAAACCCAGGTTTTACGTTTCTCAAGGTACTAGGTTAAAAAATCGTAAAATGCAGGAAATACATAGCAACAAAATTGATGATGGGACCAGATGAAAACACCTCCCAAGGGGCAAGGCCGTAGCCAGGATTTTGTTTCGGTGGGGGGGGGGGGGGTGTATTTTCGATAAAAACACGAAAACGTCACGTGTTTCTATGTTTTTTGAAGCATCATTGCGAATGGGTAGACATATGGTAATGAGAAGGGGGGGGAGGGCAAGGCCGTAGTCAGGATTTTTTTTGAGAGGGGGGGGGGGAGTCCAAGTTAAGATAAGTTTATCTATGAAAAAAAACTTGTTACAAAGCTTTTTGAAGCAATTGGAGCATGGCGGACAGACCAGATCTATATATTTTGGTTCCTCCTGCAACAAAATCTTGCGGGCCCCTCCCCAGAGGTCAACAGTGTATATTTGCAACGTTTGTGCCGACTTCGTGCTTCAAAAACTGAAAAAAAATAAGAAACAATTGTTTTTCATTTTCATATCTTAAATTCAAATTATGTTTTTTACAATCAAGAATTGCGATAGGACTTTATTGCAATTTGGGTTTTTTGTTTCTACTAATGGCTTTTATCACAACCATAATTTTAATTCAAGACGCCGAAATTCAAATGAATGCCAGGGGCTGAGTACTGGATACTGTTTTCGCGTAAAAAGGATTCTGTAAAGTCAAAAAAGTCGTTTATAAATAATTCGATTTTCAGGCACATGGACGACTGCATTATGAACATAGGAAAGTAAAATCAAAGGATAGATTTTATTCAATGGTAAAGTGAAAACAATAAACAGCTCGTGATTGCTCAAAAGATAATAATAATAATAAAAAATTTCAGGGCTTTATTCTAAACTTTTATTCCTTTAATGAAAGTTTAGTCCACGAAAAAGAAAAACACGCAAATATATTTGATTTCTTTTAATAATAATGCTTAATAATGCTAACAATAAATAACGTTAAATTATAAGCATTACACACATCTCAAAATTACATAATATTGCTAAAGTAAAAAAAAAAAAAAATTAATTTGAATTTTGACATCTTGAATTCAAATTATGTTTTTCGCAATCACGTGGTTTTTTTTTGCGTGTGTGCAGGCATGTGTCTGTGTGTGGGTATGTGTGTGTGTGTGTGTGTAGGTTTGTGTTTGTGTGCAGGCATGTGTGTGGGTATGTGTGTGAGTGTGTGTAGGTTTGTGTTTGTGTGCAGGCGTGTGTGTGGGTATGTGTGTGAGTGTGTGTGTGTAGGTGTATGTTTGTGTCTGTGTGCAAGTGTGTGTGTAGTATGTGTGTGTGTAGGCGTGTGTTTGTGTCTGTGGTCAGGCATGAGTGTATGGGTTTGTGTGTGTGTGTAGGCGTGTTTGTGTCTGTGGTCAGGCATGAGTGTGTGGGTTTGTGTGTGTATGGGTATGTGTGTATGTGTAGGTGTATGTGTGTGTATGTGTTTGTGTGTGCATGTGTTTGTGTGTGCATGTGTGTGTATAGTTGTGTATGTATGCGCGTGTGTGTAGGACATGGATGCAACCTGGAGACGGCTTTCGCTATAGGAGCAGCATCGTGAGGACCCGGTCACGGTGATGCTGCCGAGGGTGCTGGCGGGAAAATAAAATGCTTGGACATCAAAACAGTAAAGTGAGAACAATAAGCAATCGTGATTGCTCAAAAAAATGATGATTAAATGTGCATGCATTTTCATTTCTTATTTCCTTTAAGCATCTTCAGAAATCTGCGAAATCCCATAATTAAAATGATAATTATCAAAAATTATGAAAAGTAACAAATCACTTATAAATGAAAAATTACGAACTGTTTAGTTAAAAAATAAAAATTCAAAATGTTCTGAATTCTGGAAGCCTACTTTTCGTTAAATTTTGAAGTAAATTAAAATTAATAGGAATGTTAAATTGCTCCACTTAAATTTGCTTTTCGCTCAGAATTGGAAAAAGTTTTGCTATTCGAACGGCAGTTTCGAATCATGCTTGACATATTTTGACCAACTATTTTCATTCTATGCAAAAGTAAAAAAAATATATTTATTGATGAATTAATTCCTGTATTTTTGAAAAAAATAAATAAATAAATAAAATAGCAATCAACCTTCAAACTTTTTCTGTTAAATATGAAATAATGCAACATAAGTTTCATTGAAAACCTGAGCTTATTGGTTTCAGAAATATTAGAGAGAGGGATACGCAAGCATAGAAAAAATTGAAGCTTTGGAAAAGAATTTTTTTTTTTTTTAAATCTTAAATAAACACTATTTATTCGTCATTGATAAAAAGATAATGTTTTAAACTCCTTAAATTAAAATAATAATAATAATAATTAACAGATCCACTTACCGGATACTCTTAAAAGGTTACAGAACGAAATCCAACCTCCTATCTTTTTTTTTTTGATAGAAAGTTATCTATTACTTCTTCGGACGGCAAATTTTGCTTCTTCATTTTTTATATTTTTATTCTTGAAAATAAAACATTAGTCCTTTTTTAATTTTCCCCAAAACAACCACGGGTTCGGCTCAGCAGAACTAGTTAAAGTTCAAGTAATTTTTTTTTCTTCTCAAACATTTTCCCCAAACTTTTTAAAACATTGAAAATTTCGGTGGGTGGGGGGTTCTGACCCCCTCCCCGATGGCTACGGCCTTGCATAGAGGAAAAACGTAGATTCGGGGGGGAAAAAATCGGGTTTTCACTGTATTGTAATTGTGCTACACTTTTTACATTTTTTACAAATGTATTCTGTACGAACATTACTTCATTGAAGAAAACCGCTAAGTAAATTCTAGCCTATGTATATTTATGTTAAAATTTTATGCATAATTTTTCGCCGCCTTCAAAAAGTATGTTTAAAAATTGTATTCAATACTATTTGGAGATTTTATTTTCCTTTTCGCATTTTTTCCCCTCCTCTCTCTCTCTCTCTTTAAATTTTGGAGCAGAATTATTTTACAGCATAAGTAGGTGACAAAGAATGTACAGTTTAAAAAGAAGTTCCGTCCAGAACTTAACGAGTCTACTCTCCCGTAGACCAGCGTTGATTTTCTTGCATCAGATCAATATTTTTTCAATTATCTAAGGTTTCAAATTTTGCCAGACATACCTTTTTAACATTTAAAATTGATTTCTACTAATAAAATATGGCTCTCTCATGCAAAAATATATATTATGTTTATTTAATGGTATAGAACAGAGCGGTATATATCAGCCATTCTCAACCGGTGGTCCGGCACCGGTTCGCAAAAATTTTTTGCCAGTTCTCTTAGATTTTTGGTCGCTTGCGTCAAAAAAAAAAAAAAAATCTAAAGATTCATGTCAATAATAATATCTTATGCAACATTTTAGTTTGTAAAGGAATTGGGTTGGTTCCTTCAATCAAAAGTACTACTTGTAGTCACCGAAATTGATAGAATAAGCAAAAAAAAAAAAAAAAAAAAAACGTGATGCGAGAAAAAAATTTCATTTTCCCAACGCTCCTTTTTTCATTAGTTTTTTAAAATTCCGTTTTTGAAAATGAGGCATGGTCACTATGGCATCACAAATGATGTACTTCGGCGCATCTGTCCACCTCGTTTTCACGTTATGATAATCAAGAAGCGAAGTATATATTGCGCTCTACGCTTGCTTTCAACTATATCGTTGCCAACGCATGCGAGTTAAGATGCGAATTAAATAGTGTGCTCTGTGAATGGCATTTAATCATTTGTGATGTCATCGGCAGAAGCGTTAACAATAAAAGCGCACAGGTTAAAATTACTTTTTAAAAATATTAAGCTTGGTCAAATTATTTAAAAAATGGTCAAAGCCTATGTTTTTAAGCATGCTCTTTCAGAAAAATAAATAATTTTAACATTTCGGAAACGACCCCATTTTGTGATTTTCTTGATTCTTACAAGTGTTTATTTACTTATTTATAACTATTGCCATAAATACATATCTTTGAATTTAAGTATTTAACGGTCCTCGAGAATTTTTTTTTTTTTTTTTTCAAAAAAAAAAAAGAAAAGAAAAGAAAAGAAAACTCACCGGTCCGCGAAATTTTTCCAAAACCTTTTGCTGGTTCGCAGGTGAAAACGGGTCTGGAACGCTGGTCTGTATCACTTTTTTTTTTTTTTTTTGCATCTTTTTTTTCTCTTTACTTTATGGTATTTAAAAAAAAATGTCTTCAATTGTTCACAAGTCCCCCCCCCCAAAAGGGGCACATGTGAACAGGCCTGGGGCGCATATGAACACGATTTAAAAATGCAGGACGGGCATCATATTTTAAAGAAAAACTCTTTAATATAAACCATATACGTATATAACAATTCCATCGATTTTTTTTTTCCCTTTAAGTATCATATAACACTAAATTGTAGACCAACTATTTAATAACAAAAGAATTAAAAAATAAAATATAATTTAAAAAAATGAATAAATATTAAAAATAATTATGATAAGTAACAGTGAGTTACAATCTGCTTTTATAAAAATAATACTTATAAGTATTTGAAAAAACTTTTAACACTATAATAGGCTACACTAATATTAACACTACGGAGGGGAGATGAGAATTGTTCACACGTTCCCCTAGATGTTGTGTTCGCAAGTGCCCCATCATCTACACTAACTTGCAAAAAAAGAGAATTTCTCATTTAATGAAAAGTTTAAACATCGTCATAAACTTACTTGAATGATCATATAATAGTTTGCAATAATTAAGTTTGGCTTAACAGTTAGTTTAAAATATGTTTCCACGAGAAAAAGAATCATAAAATTACATACACCATCTGCTAAAACAAAAAGTTGTCACCCCAGAAGTATAAAATGGCTCATTGCTCTAAAAGTTCAACCGAATGGTAGGACTGGTACTGGCATTACTTAAGAATTTTCAAGGCTTTTCACTTTAAGTTATCTTAGTAAAACATGCTGTGTTCACATGCGCCCCCTTTCTTCCTTTTATATGATTTTTTTTTTCAAACTTATAGCTTTCCGTGTGCTTAGATTTTTCGCAAGAGAGACATTCACTCTTCTTTACCGATGAATTATACATGCAGTTTCCATCAGGGGCGTCGACTTGTAAAAATTATTGGGGGGGGGGCGGTCATCACAGGGGGTTTAGGGTGTTATGTAATCCCTCGGAGGTCCCTCACCCCCAAATAAAGGTCAGATGTTTGTACCTTGAAAATGCCATATTTTCTAGTGTGTATAATTTTAACAAATAAACACTATGTGACACGGCGTTTTCGAAGTAAAAGAATCTAAAAATTCGTTTACAAATTTCCTGGTTCAACTTTTAAATCATATATCACTTGTCTTAGTAAGAGATTTTTTTGTTCTGTTTTATGGGGAGCCGCACAGTGCCGTAGCCAAGCATTGATATTATAAGGTAGGACGGACACTTGACTTGAATGGAAAGGCACTCCCAGAGACGCCGACTTTTTAAAAAATGGGGGGGGGGGGGAACCAGGAGAAATTTTCTAAATTTGAGATGAAAAATAGTGAGTTTTAAAGTTCTTTTTAAGCATTTTAAAGTCATATAATCAACATTAGAGCCCCAAAAACTCGACAAGCCTGACACATATTTTTTGGCTTTGAAAAAAGGAAAAAATAAATACAAACAAGCACAATATTTTCGTAAAAAGGTAATTTAATTTACGCATGATTTTTTTTAAGACCAGTTGTTTTTTCATTAGTTATACCGGCTAAGATATTCAAGTGTAAACGCAGTCTCTCAATGTCTAGGTTATTTTTGAAAACTCAACTAATTTTTCAAAATTTGTTTCACCTCTGTTTAATAAAAGCAAGCACTCTTGTTCAACTGCAATGATCCGAGTGAGTTCAGTTGATGTAAACTGCCCAATAATGCAAGATTGCACCATTTCACAAACCTCAATGTAAAGTGTCTTTGGGATTTTTAAAGTGCGGTGAGCTGGCTTCGTTGTTTTCATACTTTGGTATACGTCGATTCCAAGGAAGCGAAGGATCATCATTTTGTGAAGATTTTTCTTTTAAACACAATTTTCAAAGTATTCAAAACTATCACGCCTCCCATTTAATATATAGCAACACTTAGACGAGCTCGCCACAGCGCTGCCCACCGGCAACAGATTTGACCCGTAAGTTCGCGCACTGGGACAAATTCTAAGTGTGCTTGCAGCACTATAACACCATCATTATTCACACTACTCGTTTTCAGTTAACCTGCTTACTACCGTAATAATTATGTTTTAACTCATTACTGAATGTATTTTACAAGGTAAACTATCTTCAAACAAGGAATATAAAAGACAAATTTATGAGTTTAGAAAGCATACTATAACTAATACAAAAATATTTTTGAGGGGGCTCGGGCCCCCTCAGACAGGGGCGGATCTGGAAGGGGGCCATGGGGGCCGTGGCCCCTCCCAAAGCCTTGTGATTTTAGGAATTTTTTTTAAGAAAAAAAAAAGAAAAAAAATATTATGAGAACATAACAAAATTTAACACATGTGTTATACTGAAAAAGAAGCATAGGCCTTAATTGGGAGACAAATTATGTCCCTAACCTCAAAACAAAACTTTTATTTCCAAAATTTTTCTCGATCTTTTACATCATTTCTTGATTCCAACTACAGACACTTGGACGATCTCTAAATGCTGCTGTTCTCAGAGTATACCTATTGTTCACAAGACCAAAGAGAGCCTAAATCTTCGTTTTTATGGCTTTAATTTCGAAACTAGGGGGAGAACCCCCATTTCTCTTGCCCTTTCACAAATGCCTTGATATGTAGCAAAAAATTGCATTTTAAGTCTTTTATTTCGCAAAAATGTCAACGGAAACTAGCTTATCCACCCCTTATCAGTTAATTTGCTTAAAAGCAACTTAAATGAAATTTTTTGGGACTTCAATTACAAACGATCTTTGATAGGACCCCCTCCCTCCCTAGTTTATATCGTGATGATAGCTTTAAAAGGAGGTTTTTGGAGGAGCTGACGAATTTTCCATCCCTTTCTAAAATATGTATAAAAATAGTTAAAAATTGAATTTTTAGAGCCTCATATGCAAAATATTTTCAGGAAGGAAGGATTCTAAGCACCTTCACTCTTCCTTAAATGTAAGCAAACATTACCTAAAGGTGCATTTTTAGGATGGAAAGCTGAAGAGCTAGAAGAGCATCCCTCCTCTTCTAACTTCTCAATGTATAATAACAGAATATTTTGGTTTCTAAGTTTTATTTTCAAAAAGTATTTTGGTGCCAGCACCTGAAACCTGACCTTTCTTGGTACATCATCAAAAATAGACAAAATGCGTTTTTAGTTTCCTAATTTTCTAAAATTACTCGCCAATTTAAATTTTGAAGCATTTTCAAGGGAGATTCCTAAATCCAATCCCTCACCTAATGTCCCGATACCCTGAAAATTGAGTTTTTAAAACTTCATTTTAGTAAAATTTCTGGGAAGTTCGGTGTTTGTTCAAAAATTTCGGATGGCCCCTCCCAAAACAATCGGCTGGATCCACCACTGCCCTCAGACCCCATGGCACTCATAATGTTACGGTATATTGAACGTTTCAGAAGGATTATGATAATCTTAGCTTCGATTTGAAACTGAGATGAAAAAGAAATGATATTGAAAATTACCAAATAAGGATCCCTGCTACTGAGCTAAACCATATAATATAACAAATATATTATTCTATGTGTTTGTTAAACATGTTGAGTTTTAATCTGGAAAATTAGAAAATTATTCTTCAGCGGAAATCACTCATGGGATGTGGAGGTGGGGGGGGGGGGGAGCAAATACTATGCCTGAAAAAAATGACCGAATTATGGCGTATTCAGCTAAGTTATTTTTAGAGTAAAACTTTCACAATCATATGTGTGATCTAGTGGTTAAAAGCCTTTGACCGAAGTGACCAAGATTGATATTCGATATGGGAGAAAATAGATCACTCTTTCCAAAAAGAAAAAGAAAAAAAAAATACACAGTGGTTTAAAATGCACTCAACTTTTTAAGAGCGTTAATCGAGTTTAAGTTACGAAAACAAAATTAAAGCAAAAAGCAGAAAACAACGAAATAAAATAGCGGCGACCAAAAATATAATGAAAGTTATAACAAAAATTATAGTAAATATCTTTGTTTGAGTTTATGTATTATCTCATTTGCCTGGAGTTAAAATCATCTTACAATGACTAAAGGCGGGGCTGGCAACTGCTCCGCACTTTGCGGAGTTGCTCCACAAAAATGGCGAAACTCCGCGGCTCCGCAAAGAAGTTATTTTGCTCCACATTTCCAGCCGAACGTTTTCAAGCTTATATTTAGCTACTATCATATCAAAAATGTAAATATGGGAAATTGAAGATGCATATACTTAATAATAATAATTTTTTATTTCAGGTAGTTTTCAATTTTGATGAATTTTTAATTTTTAATTACGATGTAATATGCATCTTATAAGTGTAAAAAAACCAATCAGAAATGGCTTTTATTAAATTTTAGTCCTTATTGAACGAATGAATTAAAACTGAAGTATAAGGCGTACGTCCGAAAAACGTAAAAACATAATTGTTCAACAATCTCGGCTTATTTTTGTAAAAACGAATTTTTTTTTTTTTTCAAAAAACTCTTATGGAGTAAGTAACTACAACTCAAGGGCTAAGTAATTACGGCATGAAATATTTTTTATCTTAAAACTTAAAAATGCTATTTTTTCCACCCTTGAACCACTGTGCGACGGTTTATATTTTTTTACATAAGGAGAAATAATATTTTTGAAAAAAAAAAATCTCAAACAAGGAAACCATGATTTTAACAATTTAAAAAACAACTTCGCTCAATTATTTTCAATGCATTTTTAAGCTAAATTTAGTCATCTAAACGTAAGATGGAATTGAAACATAGTGTTTTTAAAGAAATTAAAAAATCTTAATTATTATTATTATTATTTTTTTTTTTTTTGTTGTTAGTTTGTTGGTTCTCTTTTAAAATGAAGCAGAACTGATAAAAGTTATTCTAGCACCTTTCAATATGACTTAACAACATGTAACATCTAGAACATTTACGTTATAGCGACCTCTCGGTTTAGGGACCGATTTCGTTTGAACGACAAGGATCGTTATATCGAACGTCGACATATCCGTTCACCGTTATATTCCTGAAACATTTTTTTCCCGCAATTTCATTGCGATTGGCGGCGCTAGTTTTACAATACGTTATCCAAAACAATCACACCGATAAACAACGCCCCTCTCAATGGGGCCGTTTCCAAAATTTTAAAAGTATTTTTTCCTGAAAGAGCATGTTTAAAAACATAGGATCTGACTATGTTTTAAATAATTTGTTTTTAAGTTTAATATTTTTAAAAAACTACATAAATCGGTGCGCTTTCATTGTTTAAGCTTCTGTCGATAACATCACAAATGATGAAATGCCATTCAGTGTTGCCATTCACAGAGCAAAATATTTAATTCGCATCTTTACTCACGTGTATTGGCAACGATATGGTTGATATCAAGCGTAGAGAGCAATTTTAATTCGCTTCTTGATTATCATAACGTGGAAACGCAGTAGAAAGATGTGCCTAACAGCATCAATTGCGACGTCATCAAGACCTCGCCTTGTTTGAAAGATCGGACATTTAAAAAAATTAATTAAAAAATAACTGTTGGGAAATGAAAGAATTTTCTGGGTCCATGTTATATTTTTTGCTTATTCTATCAATTTCAGTGACAAAAAGTACTACTTTTGACTGAAGGAAACAACCCCATTGGAACAACTGTTGAGTTTTGTTTTGCAAAGAGAGGTCCCTCTTGAGATAGTTAAACATGTCGGTAAAAATTTTTAAAAAAATCCGCTACTTTCACTTTTGTAGCAGTGAAACTGTCTTACATGTGCTGTTCAGGGCTACGGAGTCAGAGGAAAAATTAGCGACTCCCATTCCTCGAAATTTAAAGTCTCCAACTTCGACTCCCCCGGCCCCGACTTCTTTCCCCCAAAATTGTCCCTACTCCAACTTTGTAGCCGTGGTAGAGCCGCGGACTCGAAAGGAAAATGGCCAACTCCGACTAAAAGAACTATAAAGCTCCCCCCCCCCCCCCTCAAATCAGTTCGACTCTGACTCCAACTTTGTAGCCTTTGTTAGAGATGAGGAATCGGAAGGAAAACGACCGACTCCGACTAATGGAACTATAAAGTTTGCGGCTCATCCCCCCCTTTCTAACCCCCAATCCAGTCCAACTATGATTCCAACTCAATGGTCGGAAAAAATACATTTATTTTTTTTTGTAGCGAACTACAACTACAACTACCTTATTACAAATGTACTGAAGTGAACTACAACTACAACTACTTTTCTCAAAATGTAGCAACTACAAACTACTTTTGAAAAGTAGTCGCTATTTTCAAAAACATATATAAATAAAAAGTATACACATTCACACCGTTTGAGGATTGAACGAAAAAATTCAAAAAGTGTTTTAGATTAATAAATTAGCTCATTTGAACATGGAATATTACTAAGAATTATTTCTTCTTTCTTTCCTTTACTGAATCAGTTTGTCATTCCAAACTTGTTTACGATTTTTACGAATATTTGCTGCAAGAAAGAATTTAAAAGATGAGGAATTTCACCTTTAAATTGCTAATCCTTTCCTGACAATGAACATTTCATTCAAGAAGTGCAACTCGGTTACTTGAAAATGTATAGATGAAGTCATAATTCGATTTGAATTTTATATAGTCATACTCATACATAAAATTGATTTAGATGATGAAAAACGTATTTCAAACGAAAGAGAAAAACCATTATAATCATCATAAATTTCATTATATTAGTTGACTTTGTAGGAACTTATATTTTGTAGGAACTAATTAATTGATTTTGAGCTTCAAGCTAGGGGTCCGGAACTGAATACCATCTCCTTTCTTACGCCACTGATTAAATGAAATAAAAGCATTTTTCAATTTTACGGAATAACCTCAAAAACCTACAATAGTTAATAATTGACTTTTTTTATGTAAATTTCTACATCAACACCCAATCAGTAAAAAAGAAAAAGTAAATAAAAAAAATAGGAAAAATATCCCAAACGGTACTGGTATTAAAATCAAATATTAATAAATATCCGAAATATGAAATATAACTAAGAATGCTTACTTTACTTCAATGGCAATTTTAAACTGCAGCGGACTCGCGCTACAACGCAATTCGAATTAAGCGGAATGGTTACACAGCGAGTTTATCTCGAGTAAGGAATTTCGGAGCTAACGCGAATTCCTCACGAAAATTTTCGAAACGGAATCGCGATACTTAAGTATCACCTTCTTTATTGTGTACTAAATATTAGTTTCGTGAATGAATTTCCCTTTAGCATCACTGAAAGCGGAGGTTCCCCACACCGTACTAGTCGAAACATCGCTTTGTTAATGCACAAATCGCCACTCCGCGTCTTTTTCATCCTAAATATGAAGTTGTTGAAACACGATTTCACATAAGCGAGCTATTTATCTTAAGTTTGAAAATGGAAGGAAAAATAGGATTTTTCTAACTAAAGAAATGTTAAGATTTTCGATATGCTTGAACAATTAAAAAGTTCGTCGAATATAATTACTGTATCTACTGTACAGTACTATTGTAGTGCTGCGATTTATTATTGCTACAAACTATGCGCACGGTACTGTTTCATTATACGTCATTCTCTCCCATTGATTTTGTGCATCCTAACAGGATTTTTATTCAGTATAACACTGCTTTGTTTAAATACTGAGAAATTTCAGTTCTCTATGTTTAAATTCGGTGATAGGAAGTTAAGAAATGGGTTTAAACAGTTTGAGGGATCTTTTAAATGTCTAAAATAATTAGTATGTTCATAAAAAATCGCATAGAAACCCTTTTTCACAATGAGAAATTTCAACCTACGCGAGGAGTCTTGGAACGCATCCCTCGCGTAAGTGGAGATACGACCAACGACTATATTATGCGCATAGCATTGACACCGAAAGCTTTTTGCTTAACGGGCAAGTTTGCATGAAACGGAAAAATGTCCGTTATCATACATTTCTATAACAGTGTAATATTTTTTGTTAGCCGGCTAAGGCAGTTCAATATGATCTTTGTCCATAACATTTACAGTTACTTCATAGGCGGATTTAGGACTGAGTTCCTGGGGAGGCAGGATTTTTTTAATTGCCCTTCCCCCCTCCCATGTTTTTGTCTGTTTTCTGTGATGCGTAAGGCCATTCTTTACTTTTTTATGTGTCGTTTTCATTACTGTGTGTAATCATGCTGTCCTTTTTAAATTGACCTTAAAAGAGAGGGGGCTGGTATTAAGAGAGTGACGCAATGCTCCCTTTTAAGTGGGATATAGAATATCTGCAGTTTTAGGGGATTGGGAGTTACTCCCCCGGAGGAAATTATCTAAAATGGATATAGAATTCTGCATTTTGAAGTCTTATAAGGGTTAATTGGAAATATTTTTTTTTTTTAAGTTTTACGCTTTAAAAGTGCTTTGCGATGCAAGTTAATATTTTAAAAGAAATGGTGCACAGATTTAGAGAATAGGTATCAAGAGAGTAACATACTACCCATTTGAACAATTCTTAATTTATACACTTGATAAGAAATAAAATTGAAGCACACTTTTTGCTTAGGAGTTTCAAAGACTTGTCTAATTATTTTCAAGGTTTGTTTGGTTAGATTAGGTTTTTGGTTCAAGAGCCCTTGTAGGCTATACTGCGCCAATCTTTTCAGGGATTTTAGATTCTATCAATAATTTGCACTTTCCAGCCTCTGAAATTGAGTAGTAGATTATACACTTGTACAGTATTGTTCAAACTTTGTAAGAAACGGCTATTTTAAGTTTAAAAGAAAAAATAAACTTTAACTTCTTATTCAAAAAAGAAAAAATCTTTTTTTTTTTTTTTTTTTTTTTTTTTTTTTTTTTTTTTTTTAATAAGATTTTGTAAGATAAGTTGATACTATATAAACTCCTCCCAAAACTGGGGAGCATTGTCCCCTTTGCCCCCCCCCCCCTTTAAATCCACCCATGCTCTTCTAAACTATTCAAAAACGAAAAAATAATGAATTTTTTTTTTATTTTTTGGAAGATGTGTTGTTACTATATAAAGTCCTCCCAAAACTGGGGGGGGGGCATTTCCCCCCTCTGACCCCCCATAAATCCGCCCATGAGTTACTTCCATATTAGGTGGATATTGGCACAATAATCTCATTGACATCTAAAATGTTCATCCACGGGACATTCTTTACTGCCAAAAAACACAAACGTGATACTACACTGGCACAGTTATCGCTTATTCTTTTCATTCTAAGCCATTCTCTATTCAAGGCGAATATTGGGGAAATATGAAAATTTTCATTCCAAACACACTAATGGCGTCAAACAGGTAGAACGTATGGCGTCAAGATATGTCTGGAGTCAGCTTGTATTTTTCATAGTCTTACAAATCTGATTGGTGCAAGTTTTACTCGCGTAAAACTTGCACGAGTCAGATTCGTTTGAAACCTCGTTTCTTTCTTCTTCTTCTTCTTTTTTTTTTTGAAACTTGATTTAAAAATAGTTTCCAGAAATCGCTACAAACTACTTTTTTTTTTGTAGTGAACTACTAGCTACCCTACTTTTTTCTAAAAGTAGTGCGCTACACTACAAACTACTAAAAAATATAGCTACTTCCAGCCACTGTTCCAATTTGGTAGGCTTGGTGGAGATAAGGACTCGAAGGGTAAAGAACCGACTCCGAGTAATAGAACTATAAAGCCTGCAACTACCCCCCCCCCCCACGATTTAATTTCGTCTCTGATTTTAACTTCGTAGGCGTGGTAGAGATGCATACTCGGAGGGAAAATGATAGACTCCGACTAATGGAACTGTAAAGGCTACGATTCTTTCTTCCCAAAACAGTAGAACTCTTAAACCAATTCCGTAGTCTGGTAAAGCTGCGTACTCGGACGGAAAATGACCGACTTAGACGAATAGAACTATGAAATCTCAGACTTCTTTGCCCAAATTTAATCCAACTCTGACTCTGACTTCGTAGCCCTTGTAGAGCTGATGACTCAGAATGAAAATGAACGACTCCGACTAATGGAACCGTGAAATTTCCGACTCCTTCTTCCCAAAATCAGCCCGAGTCCGACAGGTGCAGCTCCGGTGTTATTGCTATCATTAGTAGAATAGACTAATCTAAGCAAAATATTGATTCTTTAAGCATGAAAACGTTTTGCAAGCATAAACAAAACAGAACGAAAATAAAAATTGAATATGCTACAAAAAAACGTTTAGGACAAATTCAAAAAATATTAAAATTTATCTAAAATGCATAAACATAGCAATACTATTAATACACTTAAAATATTTTTTTGAAAAGTGCAATTACGTTTACTGTGAAATACTTTAAATATTCGAAAGACTTCTCAAGTTTTTGTCCCATACCTGTTGCGCAGCGAGGAAAAGGGGGGGGGGGGTGTTCCTCCCCCCCCTTTTCAGACCCTCAGAGGTCTTGGTTTTTGCATTATTGCCAATCCTGATACTGTCAGTGATGCTCCCATGAATTTTTCTGACTGTATACTCCCAGTAATCCATTACACACAATGTGTGTATGCGATCATATACATAATGTGTCGTAATATGAAATTTTTTGAAGCTTGAGGGTATACACTATATATCTAAAAAATGTTTGAGAGTATACGGCGTATGAAGGAGTATACCCTATGGGAACATCACTGGATACAGTATTTTCAGTAAGTTACCGCCCTATAGTCAGGGCTAAGGCTGAAATACAGTAATTTGTAAACATGTAGGACTGCTTTTATCAAAAAACCCAGAAGGTAATATTCTTGTTACGCTGGTGTTCCGTGCCATTTCAAACAAAATTATAGTTGAAAATAATTTATTTTGAAAGTTCCATGCCTGAAGAATTCAAATTTTTATCAAAGTAGCAAACTTAAGTTAAAACTATTCACGTTCAATTGTTTAAAACAAGTTGTGCCTCCTGTAAATTGTAAAAATTTTTCTTTTCCAGTTTTTTTTTTTTTTTTTTTTTTTTTTTTTCAGTTTCAGTAATTGAAAAAATCAGTTTCGCAAAAAATAAACAAATCAATAAAAGAAAATCAATAACACCACTAATGTTGAGCTATTCGGAAAATAGTTGTTTGAAAAAAAAAATGAGGCTTACCTTCTGACCGTCGGATAGTGATGCTAGGGCTGAGTCCCGTTGGAATAAAGGAAATTGCGGGCTGAGAAAGCGGCCGCTTTAATCGTCATATGCGCCAATTCGTTTCCTCTCACTGGCTTAAATGGCCTTCGATTTCTTCAATTAGGAAGCACCACACTTGGCTGCTTATCGCTCAGTATCTTTGCTTTTTTTTTTCTTTCCATTTCATGTTAGTATGTCTGTAGAATAAAACAGAACATTGTGTGATTGACAATTTAATTAACTAGACTGCCTCACGCGCACTAATTAAACTGTCTGATTGAGCAACAATCCAGTCGGTCAAGGAAAGGGTGCAAAACAGGCAGAAACAGGAACAGTAATCCCTCATTGCATCGCACTTCGTTATAACGGTTATACGGATTATCACGTTTTTCCGTTGTCACCGTAAAATTAAAAGAAAAACCCGTCAATTTAAAATTTTAAATTTGAAACCTGAGGTAAATATCTAGCATTTCTGAAGGAAAAACCATTTTCTTTTTTTATTTAATTTATTTTCTTCTCTTTTCTTTTCTTTTATTTTTTATTATTATTATTATTATCAATGAATGAGATTGGGATGTATTCTACTCGTCTAAATTAGTTGCAGTTTAAGCTGTAACTTGGGAATTTTATTTCAATAATCTTTACTAATAATACAGCTGAAAGTCTCTCTGTCCGGATCTCTCTCTGTCTGTCAGGATCTCTGTGACGCGCATAGCGCCTAGACTGTTCGGCCGATTTTCATGAAATTTGGCTCAGAATTAGTTTGTAGCATGGGAGTGTGCACCTCGAAGCGATTTTTTGAAAATTCGATTTTGTTCTTTTTCTATTCCAATTTTAAGAACATTTTCCCGAGCAAAATTATCATAAGATGGACGAGTAAATTGCCAAGTTATCATAACGTGGAACCGTAACATGGGCAAGCGAATTGGCGAGAAATTCATCATACATTATTTGTAAATATACAGGCGAACCAAAATACCTTTTAATTTTCTACTACGGGCAAAGCCGTGCGGGTGCCACTAGTAATCAATAAAATAATTTTAATTGTTTTTTTTTTCTGAAAAGCACAATTGGTTAACGAATTTTCTTTCGTTGTTTTCGCATAAAAAGTCGTCAAAATATGACAATGAACTTTTTTTCTTCGAGCAATAACAATTGCTTTCACTTGGCCTCAGTTGATGTCCTATCAGGAGTGCCCACGGGGGGGGGGGGGTATTATGGCGCAAGTTATGCCATCTAAACTTGGGGGGAAGGTATTTTTTTTAAATTTGTTTATTGATTTATTTTTAAATCAAATTATTTATTTTATTTCATTTTACTTTGTTTATATTTTATTTCATTTATTTATTTAGTTTCTCTCTCTCTCTCTCTGTGTTATTGGTGTAGCACAGAACTTTGTAATAAAATAATAATAATAAAAAATATTTAAATAAATAATATTTAAAAAAAATTAATATTTTAAAAAAATAAATAAATGAAAAATATTTAAAAAAATAATAATAAAATAAAAAGAGAGCTAAAAATAAAAGATAAAAAAGGGAAAGAGGGTTGAGAAAATGGGGGGGGGGGGCATTCCCGTGTCCTATTCTTTTTGAGGTCCACTGACCTCCGTGAGAGGGTTCTCCTGCTAGACAGTAGAGGGGGTGAACTCCCCCGGCTCCTCGTCCTCGTCCATGTCTCCCAGAACCGACTTCATTAAAACCCAACCCTCTAGACCAGCGTTTCGTAAATTGTGTTCCGCGGAACCCCTGGGTTCCACGAAACTCTCATAGGGGTTCCGTGAGACTTGTGTGTTTTCTTTTCACTTTTCAAATTTGTCACTTAAAAAAAGCGATTGAAATAACGCCTTTTCAAAATTAAAAATAAATTTCTTTTACTTTCGTATCCAAGCAGTTTTATACATCAGGATTAGCCACTATAGGAATAACTTTATTTACCGCTTGAAATATTGCAAATCTCAGGCTACCAAAACTATCCTGAAATTGTGTCTTTAAGATTTTAATCCCCATAACACCTCCTTCTCAATTAATGTCACCAAAGATCGCCCAAAATTGCGTTTTTAAAACCTCAATTTCGAAAAATTTCGGAAAAAGCTATTGACCTCTTAATTTCACCAAAGACAGTTCCAGACTTCAATGTTGAAAAAACTTCGGGAGGGCACATCTAATTCCCTTTCCTGCAAACATTACCAAATATTGCTTACGATTTTGGACGTCAGTTTAAAATTTTCTGCTCTTGATATTAGCCCCTCTCTCTACACTTTCCAAATTTAAATAACTTTATAGACTTAAGTTTTTTCCCTTCTTCAAATCTTGAAAAAAACTGTAAGAAGTAGTTTCTTTTCAAAATTCTTAATATTGCAAACTCAATTTATGTACTTTAAAATAGAAACGTTTCAGGAAGTAATTCGAAAACTTTACTCAAGAGTACAAAAACGTTTTATTTATTTATTTATTTTTTTTAAATCCCTAGTGCGGAAAAGGAAAAGTTGGTTACTAAAGAGCCTGTTATGGGTGCAAAATTTTGGGGTTCACAAAAATTATCTACCACCTTCATAGCGCAGGCGAATTTTGGTCATTCCAAGTCGAAAGAGAATTAAAAAAAAAAAAAAAAAACTCAAATATACCACCTTAGATTTTCATGAAACTTTCACAAGTCTTGCTCTTTGACGTCCTAAATTAACGTTTAATGTTAAAAAAAAAAAAAAAAAAAACTATCCTGTACAATTGGTGAATACTTAATTCTTTGATTTGTTAAAAAGCACTATTTTCACTTACTAGCCGTATTTAGAAACGTTATAACTCAAGTTCTATGCGAGTTACAGAGCTGTTTAACAGCTTAATTTAGAGAGAAGGGTGTGCAGTTTAATTTGATATGTCACATTAATGATTTTTCTCAGAAAAGAAACTTCAAATCTTTAAAATAAAAAAAATTGAGATTTTAAAAACTTTCAGATATTGTTTTATAATAATTTTGAAAAAAAAAATATACAGGTATAGGACAAAATAATAGGAACATCTGCGAAAACATGATAATCTTTTATTATTAAAGGTTTGGGTCACTTTTTGCTCGAATAATAGCTTGCATTCGACTCGAGATTGACGAATAGAAGTCTTGAATAAAGTCCATCAGGATTCGCACCTATTCCTCGTGCTGGACAATCTCGAGTTGTCCAGCAGATAGTGTGCGGGAAGAAAAAAACAGAACATGGACTTTTTTTCTAAAAAAAAAAAAAAAAAAAGCACAAAGGCTCAATGATGTTCCAAAATGAGAACGCCTCAACTCATCTTCAAGTTTTATACGAAGTTAGAATTTAAAAATAACGACATAAATAGGGTGAATTTATAAAACTTAAGATAAGGTTAATACCGAAAAATTCTTTATGTGTAATTTATAGCTTTGAAGAAATATATCAATTTGTAGTTCTCATTCGCAAAACATGAAGTGCCCCGTAGGTCATTGTTTTGGAGACGGGGGGGGGGGGAGGGGGAGAGACTTAAATAAAATAAAAATTATATTGGCAAGAAGGCCTGTGTTTAAAGAATATAAAAAGTTTGGCTATTTTGCGTTTGTAGTCTTCCAATTAGAAACTAAAAGTTGTTTCTGAAAAAAAAAATTCTAATTAATGAATTGAAACTAAAATTTGTTTCTGAGGTTTAAATTAAGAATGGCATTTGTGTTGTGGTCGTAGCATGGGAATAAGAAGCTTTCCTCCAGAAACGTTTCGAAATTAAAGCCATACAACCATGCAACAGTCTAGAGACATGTATCTAGTGTGGTGTTGATAAAACGCAAATTTAGGCTCTCCTTGGTCTCGTGATCAATAGATGTACTCAAAGGTACTCAAAGGACAACATAATCTATAGATCATCTAAATGTCTAAAGTTGGCATCAAGAAATGATGTAAACGATAGAGCAAAATTTTAGGAAAAAAAATAGTTTGTTTCGAGGAGAGGAATGTAATTTTTCTCCCAATTAAAACCTAAATGTCTTTTAAAGTAAAACTCATTTGTTAGATTTTGTAATTTTCTCATGCTATTTTCTTTCCTTTTTTTTTTTTTTTTTTTTTGAATTCTTAAAAAAATTCAAACATTCACAAAGTTTAGGAGGGGCCACGGCTCCCATGGGCCCTCTCTCGATCCGCCCCTGGATGTCATCTCATTAAAGCTGAGAATACTAACAAAATCGTTAAATTTATTTCACCAGCGAAAGTCTGCAGACATGATGGCAAGCATTGAAGGCAAGGCTTTCAGTTTTCCATAGTTCATTCAATGTTGCACAGTTACCTCTAGCTCGTAGGGGACAGGGACAATGAACACGACAGAGGGACATTGACTGGTGTCAACACAGGGGATATTGCTCATGTTCATATGATGAACTGACAATTGTTGATCACCTGAAGCACTTCAAGATGATCTTACTTTTGAACAGTAATACACCCATCTGCTCCGTTGAAGGTTCCTATCCTATCCCCTTGTCCTAACGCCATCAAAGATAGCCTACAAGTGCGTTTTTAGAACTTCATTTTTTAAATTTTTCTGAGGTAGTGCTCTCTTACCTCTTTTTCCTAATAGAGAGACTGGGCATGGTTGACACACTGCAGTTGTTTCAGTGCGGCATTGCAAGTAACAAAGCTATTAGAATGCTTGGGTTGATCAATAGATCTATTTCAAACAAATCTAACAGATTCTGTAGCTTTTAGATCGAAGTTTCGAAAGAACTTATTTGGAGTATGCTGTTTCGTTTTAGTCTCCTTATCTTAAGAAAGATATTTCGTTGTTGGAAAGGGTTCAAAGAAGAGGGGTCTTGCAGATTTAGATTATGATACTAGACTTAAAAGACTTAATATGTATAGCCTGAAGCAAAGGAGAAGTCAGAGGAGACATTATCCAGTTGTTTAAATTCGTCAAAATTAAAAATATTGATGGGTTACAGTTTTGCACGGAAAGCAGGACAAAGCGCCATTGTTTTCAAAAACAAATAAGGCAAAAAAAAAAAAAAAAACTGTTTTTATTTTCGCTTTTTTTCTGGCTTAAGCGGCAAAGATTCTTTGGTTCGTGCTATTTTTTTCTTTCTGGATAATCGCGTGTATTAATTAGTACGAATAGTGGAATGTTTAGTAAAGATTCCTTTTGGCGAGATTTTATATTCCTCTATCAAATGGCAACCCATTTATTTGTTGTCAAACGTAACTCCAGATAGGCCTTACCCAAAATCGATACGTATTTTTTTCCAACTCCATACACCAAAAAAAAAAAAAAAAGAAAGAAGAAGAGAAACATGATCATAAAAAAAGAAAATTGTTTTGTTACAACATAGCTTTTTATCTCACTTTCGTCGGCAAAGGGAATCTCTTGGAAAATCGAACAATCAGGGAGATTGGAAATTATCTTTCTGGAACAGTAGAAAACCAAGTTTGAAGTCGGCGAACTTAATTTTGTTTCCATTTTTGTGCAGCTACCAGAGTAACATGTGCTACTATCTATTAACACCTCACTGCCACAAAATAATCTGGTGTTTATTAGCACCCCGATAGGAAGTTACGAGAGGTCACTGTGACCTCCCAAAAATTTCCTTATTTGCCAAATTTTGTGTGGCGATTCGGCAAGTTTGGGGACAGCGTTGCAAGCAGTGGCCACCCGAGACAGTTCCTCAATTAGCTGTCTTTTTGTCGTGAAATATAGATAATATATTAAACTATCAAAGATGTAAAATTAAAGCTAAACATTTAATTAAAGAAAGAAAAAGATGTAATTATTTTTTTTAAAAAATGCTAATGAAAAAAGGAGGGTGGGTAAGGGAAAAAATTGCTAAATTTAAGTAAAAAATTGCAATGTTAGGCAATTTTTAGTAAAGTTAGGAGGATTTGCGGGTTGGGTTTGTTTTCGATTTTTTTCAAAGTGTGTCTCTTTTAGTGTTTCTTTGTTGAGGTTAGGGGACCGGTGGGCACCGAACGGAAATTTCCCGAAATCAAAGTTTTAAAATGCAGTTTAAGCTACTTTGAAGAAGTAAAGGAAATCGGGAATGGTCGGACACTCAATTTGAAAATTTTAAGCTCTTTAATATGGAATTTTATGCTATCTTTGGCAGCCCAGTTGCATGCGTATTCTAACGTAGTTATAGGCGCTGAGGTACTTTACTGAAATATTCTGAAATTTAAATTGATTTTAAGGGCATCTTTGTTAGAATGGGAAAGGTTCGGGTTCTTTCCTTGGAAATGTTTCGGCATTGAAGTCTCAAAAACGCAATTCTAGGATATCTTTGCTGACGTTATTAGTTTCCTTTACACCTAAAGACACTAAAAATGTTGTGAAGCCAGCCAGCTCTCTCCTGGACAATTTCCGAAATTGACGTCCGATTTTAGGTTTTGTTTGATAATGTTCGGAGTGAGGGGGGACAGAAGAAGGTTTCCCTCCCAAAATCTTTCTTAAAGCTGAAGTTCATTTTAGGCTGTCTTTCAGAAGCAGGGTTGGCAAAAACCCGGGTTTTTTTAAAAAAGCCCATGGACCCAGGGTTTTTTGGGTTTTTTTAAATAAAACCCAAAAAAACCCAACTAAAGCTGGGTTTTTTTAAAAGAAATGTGGGTTTTTTTGTCTTTTTTTTAGGGGAAAGGTGGGGTACTCGTAGTATATTGTAGCATAAGTATATGGACAAAGCACAAAAATTGTCTTGATAAAAAAAAGCTGGAAAATTCAGCGTTTTCTGAAGAAAAATATAAAAGACGACAAAATTCAAGAATGGTGAAGTTTCAGATTTTTTTACTTTCCATGATTACCAACAGTTAAGGCAAAGTTACTTCTTGAGTGATAAAATCTATTGTTTGTTTGTTCGTTTTTAATTTCTACATTTTTTTTTTGTATTTTACTTTATTGTATTTTATTTTGTTATGCAAAACTACTGTAGAACCTCAAGTAGTTTAAATCCCTTTTTACTGAATTCCAGCTTAATCAAGACGTTTCTTTGAATTTTATGTTGCCTGTTTTTCTATTTCTGTGTACAGAGTAAGAAATATTAAACTTTTTCGTAAGATAATGAAAATACTGTACATCCTATTCTGTTTTCTGTCCGACCATTTGTAAAACCTGTTAATTTCTAAAAAATATACCTTGTTTATTCGAGTTTTGTGACGTGTTGGTTTGCAGAAAATAATTCACATGAGAGCCTTATAGCTAGCGTAGTTTCCTTTGTACAATCTGCAAATATTGAGAAAATCTGACGTGACAGGACTTAGTCAAGATAATTTGAATTCATTTTTGACCAGTTGAAGGAAAAAAGTTAAATATATTTATTTGAAATCTTTGAAGTATTTTTTAAAGCCCTTAAGAGTTAAGAAATACTATTAAAGTTCAAAATTCATTTTTTATATTCATTGTCTATGGTGAAGAAGAAATAAAAAATAAGTTTAAATTGTAAAAGTATTTAAATTAATTAATTTTTTAAAAAACTTCTCAGAAAATTTAAAAAAACCCAAAAGTGGGCTAAATAATGGGTTTTTTTAAATGGGTTTTTTCAAAAAAAACCCATTGGGTCCAACCCAATTGGGTCCAATCCGGCCAACCCTGTTCAGAAGGCAGGGTTAGCAAGCTCTCCCACCCGCGCAAATTCCTAAGAACGAAATTTTGGGCGATCTTTGAGGACGTTAGGAAAAGGGGTGAGGATTTCGGCGTTCCTCTCTCAGAAATTTTTCAAAATTGCAATTTTCAAAACGCAGTTTTAATCTTTAGAGACATTAGGTGACAAGGGGAGGGCGATTAAGGTATTTCTCTCGGAAATATTCTCATTGAAGTCCTAAAACCGTGTTTTAGGCAATCTTTGATCACATTAGGAGATCAAGGGTACTCAAGGTTCAAATGCTGTTTTCACAAATTGATATTGAAATATCGATGTTTTAAAAGCGTAATTTTAGGCTATATGTTGACATTTTAGAAGAGCGGGTGGGAGTGTTCTCCGGGAAAGTTTTTAGAATTAAAGGCCTAGATATGAACTTTTTGGCTGTGTTTGCTACGTTAGAGAAAAAGGCAGGATTAGGGGCACCGCCCAGAAATTTTTCAGCATTGAAGTCGAAAAACATATTTCTAAGCTATCTTTGGTGATATCAGGGAAATTGATGAGAGATTCGAGTGCTCTCCCTCCAAAAACATTTTGACGCTATCTTTCGCGGTGTCAGACTATACAGAGTGGAGGTGGGAGAGGTTCCCAACGGGAACTATTTTAAACTGAATACGCTGAAACGCATTTTTAGACTGTTTGACTAAGTTGAGGGCCCAAACCAAATGTTAAAAAATGAATCTTCTACAGGAAATAGAGTTAACATGTGATCCAAAGTTACCGGATAGATTTTTTACTCTCAAAAGCAAGAAAATAGAAATCCCTTTTACTTCTTTTAAAGTAGAGAACTCTTGTAATGAATGAAAAATCAAAGCAAACTCTGAAAAATATAAAGTCACCCTTGTGAAGAGCAACAGATTGTTTCGTGTACCATTTCACACCTTCTCCTTTCTTTCTTAACCTTGTCACCATTTTCCTGAAGTTAAAAAAAAAGAGCAAGTTTTTGTTTCTCGCGGAGGTTTTCAAGAAACTCATAAAATCCAGTGTTAACTTTTAACTTAGAGTGAAAATCGGAAAATTTCATTGTTTTCTTCCTTCTGGAGTTAACCTCTACAGTCTAAAAAAACATTGGTCCCGCGATTTTCCACTGCGGTCCCCTCAGAGAAAAAACAAGGAATTGTACTGATATGCTATCAAGAAAAACACTTGTTCCGCATCAAAGTAATTTAAAGCTGGTAGTGATACAAAAGTCTTACATTTCGAAGAGAGATTTTCTTTTTGCCTGCAAGAACAGATTGAAGCTATAATTTCTTTTTTCGGAAAATACGTTTATTTTTTCCGCATCAAAAGGGTCAATTTGCCGCTCAAGACAAGCGCCCCCCAGGGTGGGCCGCCCCACCCTAGCTACGCCACTGGTTGCAAGTTGCCATTCTTTTTTAAACTTTGAAAACAAAATAAGCTGCTTGATGAATTTTCTCGACAGATGTACACATATGTGTGCATACTCGTATTTTATCATTCTGTAAAATTCGCAGTTTTATTTGGAAAATTTAAAAAATCCTCCCTCCTAAAAATTTAAATTCGAACAGAACCCTGTTGGTGTTTTTCCTATGCTGTACAACACAGTTTTGTCAGCTCCAAATTTTCATTTTTGTCATTTACACCTCTTAACTTTTAGGTGTTTCTTTTACACTTAAAAGTTTCCAATTCCAGGTTGTGTTTTCTCCAATTAATAAACTTTCGTTCTCGTCTCTTAACGATTTTATTAATCCTCTTATTTGTCGTGGAGTTCATAAAATTGATTATATTTGCGGCCTTGCCAATATCGTACAGATCCATCGTTCTTTGAAATTTTGCTTAAAAGAGCATAAAAATTATGTAAAAAAACAGCAATTGAATAAGTTTAGTATTGCTCAATACTGCTGGGACTCAAATCACTCTTTTGATCTTAACTCTTAAACTATCCAGAAATGATCTTGATTTTTGGAAGTTTTTCCACATTCCGAAGAATTGTTCTAATTTAGTTAACGATCAAAAAGCAATTCTGTATTTTTCTGCAGTTTGACATCCTTTCATATAACTGGTAGTCTTTTTTCGCTCTCTCTCGCCTCTTCTTTAAACTCTTATGGTTTTTTTTTTCTTTATAGGTGTTTATTGTTATGTTTTTCTTAATTACTGATTATCTATCTTTACGTTTCCATTTCTTGTTTTACTTTGTAGATGTTTTGCATTTTTGTTGTTTTTTCAACATTTTCCTGTTTTCCTGGATTACGTTTATTCTGCTTTTCGTTAAATGTAATGCTTGATTCGTTGCAAAAAAAAAAAAAAATATTTCGAACATGAAATTTATTGCTAATTAATTAAATAGTTTCCTTTTGGCAGCAAAATGAATTTTACGAGATTGATCTTGTTATTTCTCGGCACAAAGGTACTTAAATATTTCTTATCCTACATGCAATTATTATTTGAACTCAAATATTTATTATTTAAACTCTAGAATATGATGTCAGTATTTATTTCTGTGACTGATCGATGAAACCAAAAGTAAGCCCTAAGTCGGTAGTAGAACCGTTCGAAGTTGGTAGGCGAACTGTTGATAAACAGACGACTGAAAGATAGCTCAAACGCCATTTTCCTCCCAATGATAATTAGAGATCGAATCATGTTATGAAACGTTTTTTCTTTCTTACTTGACTCAAAAGTATGTTTCATTTTAGCATAGTTAGTTGTTGCATTAATCGCTCGAATCGACTGGTGCAGCGAAGGATCATTGTAACGGAGTTGATACAATGGAGGATCCAGACGATCCTGTTGGGAGGGACGATTGAGTATAGAAGGGGAGGGGTACTAATGAAAATAAATTTTTTAAACAGTTTTAAGAAATGAAGCATGATGTTTTTTTTTTCTTTTTTCGAATAATGTATATCGTTCAAAGAGTTGGAACGAAAATTAAAAGTGTTTCGAATACCAAGAATAAAAATTGAAAAAAAAAAAGAATTTTTACTAATATTCATTTGAGGACTCGTGAAATATTTTCAGTAACCATTTAGGTGGTACTCAACTGTACTCTTTTCCCTATAAAGGAATTGTTGCAGTATCAAGATGGCACTTTTTTTTTTACCAGTTTTCGTACCGAACGTAATGAAACACTAAAATTGCATTTGTAAATAAAATTTGAAGATAGTTATGGATAGTTTGTTTGTTGATTCAGTTGTTTAGTTTTCGCGCATAAGTAGGAGTGTTTGCAGCCTCTCCCCCGAAAATTTTTGTTAATAACGGATTTTTAGACTATTTGATAATTAATAAGAAGAAGGGAGGCTTGAAGGTCCCCTTCCGACAATTTTTTGAAATTTAAGAGCATATTTTCGAAAACACAATTGTTTACTATCTTTGGTTTCTTTAAGGGAAAGGATGAGATTCAGGAATGTTCTCCAGTGGTTTTTTGATATTAGAGCTTCGAAAACGATAATGTTAGATATCTTTAGTGATGTTAAAAAACAGGGGGTTCGGGGGCTTTCCCTCGGAAAAAATTTCGGAATTGAAGTCCTAAAAACGCAGTTGTAGGCCACCTTTGATGACGTAGCAGAAGACATGGGGTTCAGAACTTTTCCCCTGAAACTTTTCGATGTAGGAGTTACAAAAACGCTATTTTAGACGATCTTTGAATGATGTTGAATGATGAGGAAAGAAGGACATTGGAGCTCCTCTCCAGAAATTTTTCGAAATTGAAATCCTGAAAACGCAGTTATCAGCCATCCCATCTTTTATGACGTAGGGGAAGGAACGGGGTTTGGAACTTTCCATCGGAATGGAGCTTAAAAAACGTAATGTTAGTGGATCTTCATTGATGTTAGAGGAAGGGCTCGGGATCGGGGGCTCTTCCCCGGAATTTTTTCAGAATTGAAGTTCTGAAAACGTAATTGAAGGCCCTCGTTAACTACATTTTCGAAAAAGGTTTCGATTCCACCGATTTTTTCAAAATTGAAGCTCTAAAAATACAAAATTTTGGCGATCTTCGATGACATTGGCAAAAGGGGGTTGAGGGACTCTCCCTAGGAAAAATTTTGGAATTGAAGTCGTAAAAATACTGTTGTAGGTGATTTTTCGTAATGTGTTGGGGAAAGGGAGAGAGTTTGGTGACCTTTTCTTGGAAATTTTTAGAATTTTCAAACCTTTTGGGGGGGGGGAGAGATCGCCCCAATCGCCCCCCCCCCCCTGTGGATCCGCCACTACGTCGATGTTTTGCACTTGAGGTTTTTGACAGCCTCCTGAACATTACTTTCATTGCAAAAGATAGCAAGGACAGAACGCTTTCTTCACTTTGTTCAAAAGTGGATTTTTCATTTCAAAGAACATGGTTGCGCACGATAAGAACAAAATGGCTGCATAGTTTATCTCTTTTCAATTCTTATTTTCTCATAGTGAAATTTGAACCCCTTGTTTAGAAGTATCACTAATAGATACGGAAACTCTGAAGTGCTGGCTGATACCGAACAAAATGACACTTCAATGACTGCATTGAGACACACTTTATACTGACACTTTTTATTTCATCGCAAGAAATTACCTTTTCCGATGATACAAATTTAATTTGGAGGGGCCAGATTCAGGGTTGATAAGCGAAAATTAAAAAAAAAATAGCCAAACCGCTTCCTAAAACTACCTAAAAACGCTCTCCTTATCTAGATAAATACTTGAAATCTTTAATTGCAACCATACTAAAATACTTAGAAGACATTTCCTGTTTTTAAGTACAAGATTTATTGATTCTTATTTAAATGCATTAATATTTTTTTGAATCTGTTGTTTGAATAATTGCATTAATCTTCTTTTTCAAACTTCTGATCATTAATTTTAGAATAAACTCCCGATTATCCACGGAATAGGGTGACACGGTAACCGCGGATAAGCGAAAACCACGGATAATCCGAATAATAGTCAAGAAACGATAGTATACACACACACACACACACACAATAGCTAAAAAATAGAAAAAAAATCTCACATACATTTAAATCTATACATATAATAAAATAAGATGTTTGTGTGTGTGTGTGTGTGGCGCGCTTTCCGGGGAAACGGTAAGGCCTAGAAAGATGAAATCTGGTATACAGGTACAGTTTCTGCCGAAGAAGTGCACCTCGGGCGTCGATTTTTGATATTTTAATTAGAAAAAAAGTTATTTAATGTTTTATGTGTTTTTTTGCACTTTTTAGTACTTTTTACCTCACAGACCCCGAACCAATCGCACCACACAAATATTTTTGTACTATAGTGTTGGAAATTTAATTTTAAATATGATGAATGAAAAAATTTTGAAGATAAGAGCAATTTTTGTATTTTTTATGAATTTTTGAAAAACCCTTCAATTTGCATTTTTTCCTGGGTTTTACATTTTTCTAATATCATCCTGCGAGAAGAATCAAAGACTTATTTCTAAAATATAAGTTGGTAATAGTAAAAACATTTCGCCCTCTTCAGAAGAAAAAAGTTCTTAAAAATACGCAATAGTTTTTTTTTTTTTTACAATTTTTTTTTTAATGCTGAACACATCATATCTTTCTACTCATCGGTCGAAAAAAGCATTCTTCAATCTTCTATGCCTCTGACGTCACTACTTGGATTTCGATTCCATATTTACGACGGAATCTTAATCGCAAACAATGTTAATCTTTTTTTTTACTATATAGCATACTTCTACATTTTATGACGTGATGACCACGTGTTTTTCCGGCAGCGCTTGCTTTTTTTCTTTCCTTTTTTTTTTTTGTTTAATTTAGGGAATGCATTTATTTCATTTTCCATCTTCCCTCCCCCTCCTCCCCAAGCTGGACGTTTTGCTGTTTCGATATTACGTTACATTTCATAGTTGTGCGCATTTAATTCAATAAAAACAGCGAGATTTTTTTTTCTTTGTCACTTACTTTACTTTGTTACTTTTTGCACACTACGGGGAGTTTTGGAGATAACTTTTTTTTTTGTTCTACATAAATAAAAAAAAGCGGTTTTTTGAGTGATATTTGTTCTTATTAGGAAGTGAGCGGGGAGGTTAAAATAAATAGAGATGTAAAAGAAAATTTAGAGATTGATCGTAAAGGTAGATAGCCGCCGAAGGCGGCAATCTTGGCGTAAAAATGTGAATGGCACAAAAAAAAGATAGAGATGGATTGATTAATGCTGCAGCCAAATTTGTTTAAACAGCCGCCGAAGGCGGCAAACTTGAAGTAAAAAGGTAAATGACAAGTTAGCCAAACAGCCGCCGTATGTGGCTGCTTGCATAGAAAGGTGAATGGCGTAAGAAGGCGAACCAGCTGGTCGCCGCAGGCGGCTAGTTATAAATAAAAACATTGCTACATTGCATTTACTAACTTTGAATATTAGAAATATACGTAAAAGCGAAAAGCAAACAATAACACTATCATGAGATCAAAAAAAAAAAAAAAAGAAATTGTGAAAAGACCCGCAGATAATCCGACCGCCCATAATCGGAATATTTCTTTGTTTTTATCACATTATGAATGAAAAATATTAAGTGAAATGTAGATCGGCTTGATTCATGTTTTTTGAAATTTTCTAGCCAAGTGGGAACAAAAATAGCCAAAATGCCTAACATCAGTCAACGCGCTGGCCAGATGAGTGATTCTACTGTCCATCTCAGGCAAGTTGAGCTCCGCTGCCCGACCGATTCAATGGTTCCATTAGTTGAAATAGGGGTGAGGGGAAACGGCTTGAGAACTTGAGGATTTAATTGGCAGTGTTATTTCCCCTTTGGCGAACAAGATTATTCAGGCAAGAAGTAGCTAGCGGTACAGGATTTTCTCGCCAATAAAAGGGCTGCAATGATAGCCCAACTCTGTGTCTAATAATTCCTCTTCTTACTGACTGCTCTCCCTTGAAAGAAATGGACTAGCTCAAGGCCATAGCTAAACTTCTCGGAGGTGGACAGTACTTCCGACATTTATTTTCATCTCGGTGAGGAAAAATTGATTTTCTCAAAGTGTACATCTGGAGGTGGCTTGGATGATCCATAGAGCTAGTATAACTACACACACCATTCCGTAGTAGCAGCCACTGGTCGCTATTGAGCGCGCTAATCTTGAATTCTAACAGGCAAAAGCGTATGAAACTGCAACAACTGATCTCCAGTGGACGGCAATCGTTCTTTGTGCGCATGTGCTAAGGAGAGAGCAAGCACCTTTTGAACACTTGCTCGTTTATTCAGTTGCCCATAGAACCGGTTTCTTGTTGTGTATTTAGAAAAAAAAAATCTGCATATCTGTGTAATGAGCTAAGTTTCATTACAATTCCAACAATTGCTACCTTACGCATAAAATAGGAGACGAAATAAGTACACAATAACTACTGAGAAACACGATGCCCCCTAGGGGACATAGAAAAATTTAAAGGAAAGCGTGAAGGTGAGAAAAAAGTAAATACGTAAACTATAAATTTCTCAATTTTGTGATCATATGTAAATGTTTCCGACAGTAAAGGTTTTTCTTTTCTTTTCTTTTTTTCTTTTTGATACTTTTAATGCAGTTTTACTACACATGTCTCTGGGAATCTGGATCGTCTGCCTTAACCATATAAGTAAAATCAAAACGTCAAGCAAGGCACCAAACCTGATTGAGGCCAAAAGTGGCAAATTTTCCAATAATTATGGGAAAGTTACCGGTATTATATAGCAAACTCAACTATACTCAATTCAGCGAGAACTGATAGAGGAAGTAAACAAAGAGGGTTACTACTTTCATGTCTTACTCTCCCGATTGGCAATGCTGTTCGCATTGAAAGCGCGGACATTTCGCTTATCTCATTGGCGCTGTTTTCAATCACTCCAGCGCCAAGCAGACAGCGGTAACGCCAAGTGTCACGTTGCTTTGTTTACGTCCACTATCAGCTCTCGCTAAATGGACTTTTTTTTTATAGATCCTAGATTACTTCAAATTAATTTGCATTATTATTAAGTTGTAAATTAAGTTGTATATCATTGATTGCTTGGTTTCATGCGTTGTCGTTGTTGTTGTTGTTAACATGTCCATAGCTAAGAAATAATATAGAGAGATTGAGTACCACTGTCTCGAATTCTCGATAGAGATTGGACTTATTTATAACAGACAAGACAACACAAGATTTACAGCAGAATATGAGGAAATAACTCCCAGGGTACCGGTGGGAATTGAACCGACGATCTCGGGCATTCTACCACACTAATACGTTCAAAATCAAGTTATGTGAAGTCGCATTAAATTTTGCGTACAAAACTATCTATATTTTCGTTTTGTTTAACAACCTTCAGCTATCCTACCCAGGTTCCGTTATAATTTCAATTGTAGTGCATGTATTGACCATATATGGTAGTTAAGGTTAAGGGGGAGTGGGCTCACATCAGTATTCAAAGAGGGGCGCAGAGCCTGGAAGGTTGAAAACCTCTGTGGCTGAGAAACAGAAAAAAAATTTTAATAAAGCAAGCTTTTTTTACTTCTTATATAAACAAATAATCAGTTTGAAGCCGAAAACTGTTAGCCAAAATCTTTCAATCACTCTTTCAACTTATACTTTCAACTCCCTCATCAAGTAATTAAAGCGAGTGGGGTAATCTGTTTTCAGTTTATTATATTTGTTGAAATGTGAAGCAATTTTTGCGATTTGATGACAAGATCATTGAAGATATCATCGAACTTTCTTACTACAAATCAGTTTTTACAGAAAAAGCAATGAATCATTTCCTTACGAGTAAATAAACAGCAAGTCCTTACGTCTCGTTGTTTGCTATGCTACGTTTATCTTCTCTGGAGATGTGTGACGTTGGATCATTTCGTCACAGCCTCTCGTAACGAAGTTACGAAAACAACAGAAAGTGGTTTTGTTATGGAACAAGTGGCAGAGTATTTTAAACTGGAAAAACCCAGAACTGAAAAAAAAAAAAATGGAAGAGACGGGCCCGTCACTTAGGTATGGTCACCCCGGCTGTGAAAAATTATTTTTTTACATATAAGTAGGCGTGGTTCTTGTATCTTTTAAGCAGTGGCGGTTCGTGCCTTGAAAAAGTGAGCCCCCCCCCCCCCCCCCCACACAGATTCTAAAAGAAAAAAAAAAGATGACTTTTTTAAAATATTTTTTTAATATTTAAACTTTTTTTTAAATAATTATTTGTGTTGAATAAATAAATTGAAATTCATCTCAAACAAAGGACAAGCTACAAAATACCTAAACTACTAAGTAAATCACGAAAGATATTAATCTCATGTTTATGTCCATAATTGTTGGCAGAGCAGTGTACTTTTAACCCCTAACTTTCAAAATAAAATTTAATTAATCAGATAGGGAAAAGCTGCAAAATGTATCACGAATGTTATTATTCTCACGTTTATATTTAGTACGCTTTCCGGCGCTGCAGTACGCCTCCCTCTCACCGCTAAGAAGCTGCTAGGGAGCAACTTTCACCCCGTGGCTTTTCAAAATAAATAAATGAATTTTTAAAAGCAATATTAATGTGCTATTTTTCTCTTTAAAACGACATGAAGAGTAATTTAAAACAAGTACTAACAATGGTAAGACATTTTTTGAATAATAAAGAAACAAATCTTATAGCGATGCATGCGCGAACGTACCTACACCACAACCCACAACAGTGGCGCAACCAGAAAATGATTTTTAAATATAGGGGGGAGGGCACAAGAGGAAAAAAAATCTTATCAATTTGATTGATTTGATTTCCTAATCAAATTTCTCAAGTTTGAAACTTGTAGTTTTAAAAAACGCAATTTTAGACGATCTTTGGTGATGTTAGAAGAAAGAAGAGTAAGAAAAGGAACTCCGCGGAAATTTGTAGAAATTGAAGCCTTAAAACGCGGTTATATGCCATATTTATTGACGTTAGGATAAGGGATGAAGCTCCGGGACTCTTCCCGATCGTTTTTTCTTCTTTCTTTTTTTGAAAAATAAATAGAAATTGAAGATTTTTACTGGAGTGTGTTCTTGCTCTCTCCCCTGGAATTTTTTCAAACTTAAGGTCCTAAAGACTTAAGTACAATATTCTATGATATTGTGAGGAGGAGTTCAGAGAATATTCCACTTAAATTTTTCGTAAGTGGCTGTTTAAAAAAAAAAAACCTTTTTTACATTAAAGGAATGTGGTTCGGGGGCCCTTGCCCGAATCTTTTCTGAAAATGGTCTTAAAAACGTGAATGTAGGACCGTATTTGGTAACATTAAGGGGAGCAATCTTTCGAAATTGAAGCTCTGAAAACAAAGTTTTAAGCGATTTTCGAACGTAATTTTAAGCGATGTTGTTCGGTACTCGGGGACTTTCCCTGGAAATTTTGAAAATTGAAGATTTGGAAACGAAAGTTGAGATTTTCCATAAATGTTTTGGCAGGAGGGGGGGGGGGATTCTGAGGAGAGACTCTTTTATTTTCAGACAAATTTGAAAACAGACAGAAAAAAGAGGACGCGATTGGGGGGGGGGGGGGGCAAAAAGCTGTAACTATTGAAAAAAATTTATTCAGAGATTTCTTTTCGAAAAAAATTAAGATTTACCCTAAAATTATTATTTTTTTCGAATTAAAATCTAATATCGTCTCCGATCTACCGAGGTAGTTCTGTTGGGTGAATACTTTCTAACAATGCTCTGGAGAACAGGGTTGGCCGAATTGGACCCAATTGGGTTGGACCCAATGGTTTTTTTTTTTTTGAAAAAACCCATTAAAAAACCCATTATTTAGCCCACTTTTGGGGTTTTTTTTAAATTTTCTGAGAAGTTTTTAAAAAAATTAATTAATTTAAATACTTTTACAATTTAAACTTCTTTTTTATTTGTTCTTCACCACAGACAATGAATATAAAAAATGAATTTTGAACTTTAATAGTATTTCTTAACTCTTAACGGCATTAAAAAAATACTTCAAAGATTTTAAATAAATATATTTAACTTTTTTTCTTTAACTGGTCAAAAAATAACTCAAATTATCTTGACCAAGTCCTGTCACGTCTGATTTTCTCAATATATGTAGATTGTACAGAGGAAACTAATCTAGTTAAAAGGCTTTCATTTGAATTATTTTCTGCTAACCAACACGTCACAAATCGCGAATAAACACAAGGTATATTTTTTTAGAAATAAACAGATTTTTCAAACGGTTGATAGAAAACAGAACATGCACAGTATTTTCATTATCTTACGAAAAAGTTTAATATTTCTCACTCTGTACACAAAAATAGAAAAACAGCCAACATAAAATTCAAAGAAATGTTTTGATTAAGCTGGAATTCAGTAAAAAGGGATTTAAACTACTTGAGGTTCTACAGTAGTTTTGCATAACAAAATGAAATACAATAAAGTAAAATGCAAAAAAAAAAAAAAATGTAGTAAATAAAAACGAACAATAGATTTTATCACTCGAGAAGTAACTTTGCCCTAACTGTTGGTAATAATGAAAATTAAAAAATCAGAAACTTCACCATTCGTGGATTTTTTCGTCTTTTATACTTTTCTTGTGAAAACGCCGAATTTTAACTAGTTTCCCAGCTTTTTTTACCCGAAGAGAATTTTTGCACTTTGTCCATATACTTGCGCTACAATATGCTATAAGTATCCCACATTTTCCCTAAAAAAAGACAAAAAAAACCCATATTTCTTTTAAAAAACCCAACTTTAGTTGGGGTTTTTTTGAGTTTTATTTAAAAAACCCAAAAAAACCCTGGGTCCATGGGTTTTTTTTTAAAAAACCCGGGTTTTTGCCAACCCTGCTGGAGAAAAATGGAAAACGGACAGCCCTGGGACAAATGTCTTGCGTTAGTGATCGACCGGGTTCACGCCGATCTTTCTTCAAGGAAAAGTTGAGAATATTAGGATACACATTTCAGGGATAAAATGCAACTAAGTAGGTTTAAAAAAAATTTCTTTACTGCTCCCCCCCCCCTCTTCCACACATACAATCCATTTTTTTAATTTCAAGCATGCATGCACAGAAAAAAAAAAAGGAAAATAAATAAAAAGTCACAAGTTATTGTCTAAAAAACGGACCAATTTTTGTTTGATTCCGTTTGTTACGGAGTAACTGCGGTGTAGCAGTCACGCATGAAGAAGAAAACGTTCTATTGCTCCACCCCCTTGGAGAAATTGGGGCCAAAATCTGATGGATACCAATTTACATAGAGATACATGTGAGTACCAATTTCATTTTATTTCATGCAGTTTTTGGCTCTAGAGCGGCCGCGAAAATCCGATCACATGCATACAGACACAGAGACACACGGACAGACAGACATTTTCTGAAAATGGTGAAAAAGAACTCGGCGAACCTCAAAACGTTCAAATCCGTCGAAATTTAAAAATTTTCACGAATCTAATACTTTCTTCTACATAGAAAAAAATGACTTTGATGAAACTTCTCTAGCATTGCAACAACCACAGAGATTTTCGCTCTGTGGCAACAACTGTTCTTGATAACTATGAATGATTGACGCTGAAGCTCGTAGATAAAATTTAAATAAAATTTTAAAATACTAAAAAGAAGAAAAGGGAAAAAAAAAAGAGTGAGAAAAAGGAGTAAAGAGCATGTACTTACGTACATGCTAAGAACTCATACTTTTAAAATGTCTTCTCTTTTCTTTTTTTTTACTAATTTTAAAATTTATTTAACTTCTTTGCATAAAGTAAAAGAAGTATTGAAATCACGAAAAAAATTGCACTCAAATTTTGGCCAATATTTTACTTTTGCCAAACCCCAATAAATCTATTATCACGAGAGAAGTCACAAATTTGTGATCACTTGGAGATATATCGCCAAGCCTCTGTTACCAATTTGGCGATATTTTAGATAAGTTGGCTCATATTCTAAAACTGTGAACACTTATGATGATTACTGCTAATTTTTACCTAACTTTTGTAATTTATGATGCAAAATTGCGCTGCCCCCCCCCCTCCCTCCTAGTGTGATTTAAAACTCCTCAGATACAACACAGCAATCCCCTCTCGAGAAACCCCGCATCCTCTGAAAAAAAAAAAAAAAACTCCCATAAACAACCTCATAAGAATTCAAAGGGTACACTCTGCACCATGACAGCCTTCCCTCCCCCTAAACTCATGAGCGTCCCAAAAACATGCTTTGAAATCATGATTTGGGTCATTCTCCAGAAAACGTAACTTTTAAACGCAAATATTTTTCAATTTCCAAACCTTTTGTTTTCTTTTTTTTTCTTTTTTCGTTCTAACATGAAAGTGTTACCTACTAGAAGTAACCATACACAATGGCCCAGCTAAGTCCCAATTATTTTAATCATAAATAAAAAAAGTAAAAAAAAAAAGCTTTGTTTACAAATATAAATAAAAAATAATAAAAAAACTTTTAATATTTAAAAATCGAGGCCGCTTTAATATCAAAGTAGTAATTTTGTTAATCTAGTAAGCAATCGGCTATTTTAATGATTAGTGAGAATACAATATTTAGCTCTCTTAATTAAAGTACTGCTTAATTAGTAGTTTCAAATGTATGTTAAAAAACAGTATTTAGTACATTTGTGGATATACCGGCAATTCACAATTTTGGTAGAATGCCTATTATTGATGTATTTCTCCTCCATCATTTATTTTTACCTCAGAAATAATGACATTGATAAGGTCTGTCATGGTGGTGAGATTCACGAAGGTGAGGAATTTTCCATTAATATAGGCCTAATAGATACATTTTTCATGGAATTTTTTTTTTCTGCGATGCTACAATGTGCACATGTTAAGCATATGAAAACATGTTCACTTCTTCTTTTACATTACTTTACATCCCTGAAATTTAAGTTCACGGAGGTGAGAACTCAGAATAACCATACTAAGTTTTTGAAGCAAAATCTATCTTTTTGTTTTTTGACAAAAATCTCACAACTTCAACTATAGCTGAAAACAAACAAGAGGCTCCCTTGTATCATGGAAAATAAAATTTGATGCCATTACTGCAACGAGTTAATGAGAAATGGCATTTTGTGTTTAGGCAACGGAGGGGTGAGACATTATTGTGTGACATGACTTCTTGTCCTACTAAAATGAACTAAAACAGAATAATCAAAAATTAAATGTACTTAAACAATTAGTATTTGAGACACTTGGGAAAGGAATAATCAATAAATAAGTATATACTTTTAATTAAACAAGTTATTAAGCAACATAAACAGTCACCAAGGTGTGTGACATGCTACGGAGGTGAGAATTCACATGTTGTGAACAAAAATATACTAAAATAAAAATTATTATTAAAAAATTGTGGGCAGGTTTAAATAGATATATTTTTGAGGAAATTTAAAACCATTGTTAAATTAATTGTTCCTTAAAGTTTTTAATGTAAAAGGCGTGTGACAGAAAAGTTACACTTTTTGAAGAATGACCCATATGCAGTACGCAACTCAGTACAGGGCAGGGCCTGATTACTAAAAACTAGGACATGGTCAAGGGCCCTGAATTTTTAGGGGCTTCATCTGGCTGAAAAATGTTTAAGTTCAAATATACTATTTAGAAAGAGAAATAAAATTAAAAGTTTCTCCTTTATTTTGTTTCCTGTTTTCGTTTGCGTGCGCTTAAGGTGCGGGTTGCCCTGCACCCCAACAAATATTTTGAACGAGCGGTCAAAATAAGTCCCCAGAAGTCGTCACTGCTGTTTCCCCATGAGCAGGGGCGTCCGGATGTGAGGTCATGGAAGGTCACTCTGACCTCCCAAAAATGCCCTTTTTTGGCAAGTTTTTGCAGTTTTTTGCTGCAAAACCATCATCACTCGACACAATTTGGAGTTCCATTCGGCAAAATTATCATCATTCGGCGAAATTTTTAGTTCTATTCGGTAAATTGAGAATTTCTGCCCTTCCAAAAATTTACGTTCAAGACGCCCTGCCCGTGAGTTTTTTTATGTTTATAACATTTGACTACAGGGGGCCCCGAAAAATTGCTTGGTCTCCTAATGTCTTAATCGCGGACCGTTCACAACCACAAGCATGTTGAGCGCGTGATTTAAACGGGGTTAACCGTGACCGATGTATTACACAGGATGCGGCAGTGATTCAAGTCATTAGTGCGTGATAATAACGGACGCAATTATTAAATGCGACCCTCAAACAGAAAGGTCATTTCTGAGGTAGGTAAGTGATCCTCGTCGCTTCGATTCTAAATTGAGTGGACTGACCAGTGAATAAATTTAAGCGCAATTTCATTTTCAAAAATTCCTGACATCATTAAAAACTGTAGGGTTTCGTACATGAGATTAAAACCATTTAAATTCAAATATGTAATTGGTTTTAAAACATTGGGAATATTTTTACGATTTTGGGTTAGTTTTTTTTTTTTTTTGGGGGGGGGGGGGGACACATAGATGGTTTTTTTAGCTGCCATTTTCCAAAAATAAAAATCAATCGACACTGCATTTGAGGAACAGCAACAAATTGAGAGAGAAAAAAAAGTTTTTTGATTATCCTTCATCGTAAATAGTTAGGAATAAGCTGTAAATTTTAGAAATAGTTTTACTTGCTATATAGAATTAAGTTTTATATTTTCGTGAAAGTCACAAGATATAAGCATTTCTTTCAACAATACAAATTTCATTTAAGGGTTTTTGGCTCATATTATGCAGAATTTTCCGTTATCTCTTACCAAACTTTCAGAATATTTGACCGCACACAAGAGAAGCATAACACTAAAATTTGAAACTAAAATACTGAAAATTTGGGGAAATATGAATGTTTAAAGCAATTAAAGTTTCACTGCGCATGCACCAAAGATCGAAATTTATAACTATTATTATTTGAAACCCAAGTAGGTCTCCCAACTCATAATCAAATTTCAGTTCAATATATACTTTAGAAAGGCATCAGCAATCTAATGAGCCAAATTTCAATAATTCTCGGACAAGCGACGAATCGTAAGGGGTCGTTCGCAAATTAGGAAAACTTGACTGCAATCGTTCAGTGTGATTCATAGTAAAAATATATTATATGCGAACGATCCCTCACGACTCTAAAATTCTCGGACCCTAGTCGATCATTTTCCCTCCGACTCCGCAGCCCTGGTATGAGGTGAGGTTTAGGGGCCTTCCGACGAAAGTGTTTTGAAATATACTATTAAAAACGCATTTGCATGCCATCTTTGGTAGCATTAGGGGAAGGGATGGGGGGTTCAGAGACTCGTCCCAGGTAATTTTTTAAACTGATGTTCTGAAAACGAAATTTTAGACCATATTTAATGATATTAGGTAAAGAGTGAACCTAACATCAATCTCCATCGATTTATTTATTTATTTTTTTAATCGAAAAAAAAAAACTGCTGTCTTTTTTTCGATCATGTTCTTTCCTGGAAAGTTTTTGAAGTTGCAGCACAAAAAAATTATTGTACGACCCTCAATTCCTTCTCCTAATGTCAGCAAAGTGTTAGCAAAAAGAATGGGATTCGGAACACTTCCCCGAAATATTTCGAAATCGAATGCTTTGAATTCGCAATTTCAGACTATCTTCAGTCTTGTTAGAGAGAGGGTAGTTTAGGAGATTTTTTTCACGGAATGTCTCAAAATTAAAATCCTAAAATCACACTTGTAAGCTATCTTTGGTGACGTTGGGGGAAGAAATGGGGTTTGGAACTCTCCTCCAGGAATATTTAGAAATAAAGAAACATAGATCTCCCCCAGAAATATTTAGAAGTATCTGAAACACAGTTTGAGTAGACCTGTGTTAATGTCATAGAAAGAGGGTTTTGGAGACTTTTCCACGAAATTTTTTCTTTTTTTAAAAAGTAATTTTGAAGGTGGAGCATCAGTTACCAAAAAGTAAAGGGCACTGCTACCTACTGCAACCCCCAGGCCGCGGCCCTGAGTTGAGGTCCGGTAAACGAAACTGTTGGCCATATTTGGAGATGAGAAATAGGGTTTGGGAATCTCCTTAGTAATTTTTATACATTTAATAGTCTTTGAAGATGTTAGTAAAATGTCCCATGAAATTTCGTTGAAAATAAAGTTATAAAAACGCAATTTTATTCTACATTTGGCGGCGTAAAAGGATGGGATTAAGCTCGGAAAGCACGTCCCTTCCTTTTATTTCGCTACGTCTCCAATCTTTAATTTAGTCTTAAAAATATGTTGTAAAGCATCCTGACAAGTTTTTCTTTCCCGAAAACATTTTACTGTTTTGGTTTTTCCATCATTAAATTTTCAATTTCCTCCTCCAAGTTTTGTCTGTTTGAAAAACAAACGTCTGTTCTAGTTGAATTTTTCTTCTTCAAATATATAGCACAACGCATTCCTGTTTTTTCTTTTTTGAATACGCCGTTTGTTAATTTTATTTTTTTCCTTCGTGATATGCGCCCGTTTCGGCTTGCACCCCAAGACCAGAGACTAGGATAGCCTGATGGTTAATCAGGCTCAGTGGCGCAGCGAAGGGAGCGGGGTGGGAGGGATTAAAACACCCCCAGAGCCATTGGTTTCAACATAAATGCAAACTCTAAAACAGTGGTTTATGCATACGAAAAGACTGTTTTGATCAGAAAACCCCCTTCAGAAAGTATTTTTGATTGAAAAATCCCCTTTAGAAGATATTTTTGATTGAAAAATCCCCTTCAAAAGGTGTTTTTGATCAAAAAAAAAAAAAAAAAAAACCCTCCAGAAAATATTTTGGATAAAAAAAAAACCCTCCAGAAGGTATTTTTCATCAAAAAAAAACCTTCAGAAGGTATTTCTGACTGCTCTAGTGATCAGGCTTGTTTGTTCAGTCAGAAATTAACGCTTTTCATAAATGCTATAGTAATCGTAAAATACAAAACTGAATACTGCACACCCTCCGTAAAAGATCACACAAAAGATCACACGGTGCAAACTCCAATTTAAGTCTTCGTGTCAAAAAAGGAGGAAATAAGATTCATTTTCTATTCCACGGTTAATTTCATAAACAAGAACGTAATATAAATTCAACATCACCTCAAGGCCGCTTAATCTCGTCTGTTGTCAGCAAGGTTGCCGATAAGTCTAAAACAGCAGTAGATCAATAAGTTATTGTGTGCCGCAAGCAACTCAAAATACTCTTTATCAAAATAATTGCATGACTGAGAATGGCTTATTAATGAAATTGTGCGGAGAGGCCTTTTCAATGATAAAATGCTAGAGGTTTTTTTCTTTGTATTTTTTAGATGAAACGTGTTCATAACCACTTCCTTTTCTTTTTCATGTATTTTCCCTTTGTGCAAAACATAGAGATGCGACGCGGATGACAAGGAATCGATGTTCAAAAATTAAACATCGATGTTATCCATGCATAACGAGAAAACATCAATAGAAGACCAGAAACCATTGATGTTTTTTCACACTCGATTCTGAAACATCGAATCTTCAAATCTATATATTCGTATATACAAGGTAAACTTTAAAATAAGTTTCAATGGGAAGAAAAAATTCACAATCTGTATTTAATAATTTATAACAATGATTTTTTGGAACTGTCAAAGCGAATTCAATAATAATGGTATAATAGGAATATTATTGAATTAAAATACAAAAAATATCTCAACATTAAGTAATGCAGTAGAGTCCTGAAAACTCAGCCTAATGTAGACTGAAAAAAGGCCGAGTTAAAAAATACAGGTTTCCCTCGCGGAATTTTTTATTCTGCCTGGGTGTTGCCGAGTTTTCCGGATCCGGTCGGGTAATCGAGGACTGAGTGATCGGGACTCTATTGTACTAAGGATTACAGGGTTTGTCTCAAAAGTAATGAGCCTCATTTTTTTGCCACGTGAATATACCACGTACACCATCGCGACCGGTTGGCAATGGTGGAGGGGACTCTAAGTTTTCCAGAGATGCCTGGTTCAGTCGCTTACGTACTCTCGGAGCGGTGTGAGGTCGTTTTTAGTGACCCTTTAGTAGAACTCCTATAACTCCTCTATAGGGGCCTTACCTTAGTGCACAACCTCGTCGTGGTGTGTAGGATGGAAAGAACTATGGAGCAACGCTTTGCAATAAAATTTTGCTTTAAACTCCAAAAGACGGGGATGAAAACGTTTGATTTGTTCACTCAGAACTTCAAGGATGATTGCTTTCAGTATTCGCAGATCAAAAATGGCACAAGTCGTTCAAGGAAGGCCGGGTAAAAGTGGCCGATGAGGCTCCTTCTGGGCATTCTTCATCATCGTGAAACAGACGATAATGTCCCTCGTGTGCGAGATTTGCTGAACAAAGGACACCAAATGAGTGTTTGATTGATATCAGAACAATTAAATTTGTCGAAAACAGATGTTCATTGAATTGTTACGGAAGACTTGGCAATGTGCGAAACTTGGGCCAAAAGTCTTGTCCGACCGCCTTCGGTGTCAACTCCTATCTAACCCGAATTGGTCTTATAACACTGTCTCAGGTCCCCTATAGCCCTGGTAGACTTCTTTTTATTCCCAAAGGTGAAAAGGGATTTAAAATGAAAGCATCTGAAAACCCTGAACAACATTCATAAGACCACGACGAAATCTCTACTCGGAGATTCACTAAAAACGACCTTCTACTGATTCAAGAGTTCGTATGCGACTGAACCAGGCATCTCTGGAAAGCTTAGAGTGCCCTCCACCATTTCCAACCGGTTGCGCAGGTGTGCGTGGTATGGACCAAATATCTTTAAAAAACAAACAAACCCATGACGTCAAAGGACGTGACGTCACCGGCACCCCTGATACTTCCGGTTAAGCGTGTATCTTTTGTAAGTGATTAGTGTTTACCAGTGTTTAGGCGATTTTGTTTTCCTTTTGAAAAAAAACGAGCTGATGTGTGCATCACATGACTTCCTTTTACTCCAATTTAATGTCATTTTCTCATTATTGGCAGTTTTAATATGATTCAATAGTTTACTCTCTAAATATCACCAACAGTGGCCAAATTGAAACCAGATTAAAATTAAAAAAAAAAAATCGTCGCCAAGTTGGCGAAAAAACTTGGCGACCAAAAGCTTGGCGATACGTCACCAAGTGTTTACCAAATTATAACACCACTTAAGTTTGCATTGATATTAACAATGATTTCCCCCCAAAAAGGTGCAAAAGACCCCCTTAGGAACATCCGAAAGCAACCAAAAGGGGAGGTGCACAACTAGACCCCACTACGAGTCTATGTACCAAATTTCAACTTTCTAGGACATACCATTTTTGAGTTATGCGAGATACATACGCACATACGCACATACGCACATACACACATACGCACATACATACAGACGTCACGAGAAAAGTCGTTGTAATTACCTCGGTGATGGTCAAAATGGATATTTCGCGTGTCTATACATTCTTAGGCACTTTTCCGCATGTGGTCGAATCGAAAAAAAAACTCAACATTCATTTGGGGGTGAGCAAAATGGAAATTAAGGGCGATTTTTGAGTGAAAATTTTTTCGCGAATACAATACTTCCTTTTTTGTAAAAGGAAGTAAAAAGAATCATGTCTGTTAGTCTGTCATAATGTTTAATGCATTAAATGAGAATGATAAGATTCGCTATTCTCAGAAATTGTCTGTCAATGATTATAACCTTCCTGATTCTTTTGATAGCGAAGTAAGAAAACGAGTCTTCGTTAATCGTTCATTACCCGCGATCTCAATGATTAGCATTTATAAATACCTCGTAAACAGAAATAAAGTTGACACAAAGGCTGCTTTCAAGAATCACACATTTCTGCCGTGCTACAGGTACGTTGTGGCTGATAAAACTAAAAATCTGGGAGTATATATGCTGAGCAATTGACCATTTCACTACTTGTTGAAGTTAGTCAATCCTGGAATAAACGAGCTGATGTGTGCATCACATGACTTCCTTTTACTCCAATTTAATGTCATTTCCCCATTATTCGCTATTTTAATGTGATTCAATATTTATTCTCTAAATATCACCAACAATGGCCAAATTGAAAAAAAAAAAAAAAACTCCGCCAAATTTGTCGCCAAGTTGGCGACAAAACTTGGCGACCAAAAGACTGGCGATATATCGCCAAGTGTCCGACAAATTATAACGCCACTTGAGTTTACATCGAAATTAACAATGATTTCCCCCCAAAAAGGTGCAAAAGAGCCCCTTAGGAACATCCGAAAGCAACCAAAAGGGGAGGTGCACAACTAGACCCCACTACGAGTCTATGTACCAAATTTCAACTTTCTAGGACATACCATTTTTGAGTTATGCGAGATACATACGCACATACGCACATACGCACATACACACATACGCACATACATACAGACGTCACGAGAAAAGTCGTTGTAATTACCTCGGTGATGGTCAAAATGGATATTTCGCGTGTCTATACATTCTTAGGCACTTTTCCGCATGTGGTCGAATCGAAAAAAAAACTCAACATTCATTTGGGGGTGAGCAAAATGGAAATTAAGGGCGATTTTTGAGTGAAAATTTTTTCGCGAATACAATACTTCCTTTTTTGTAAAAGGAAGTAAAAACGACGTTGAAATTGTAATTCCTATTCTTAATTTGAAGCTATTTTGTTAAAAAAGATGGAAAATTTTGTGCGCGCGCGAGCGCGCTCTGTTTCTTCTGTACTGTGTTCATACAGAATAGCTATATTATGGAGTTTTGGTGTCATATTCAATCTATTCTCCTGCTGTAGCTTTTCAGTTCACACACACTTACTGGTTTACGGTTGCTACCTAATTTTCAGGTTTGATATTTTATTACAGTTTCGTTCATCACTTTTTTTTTTTTTTTTGTTTGATCAACTTCTTTCTGTTGTAAGATTGATATGTCATAGACATAAAAACAAATTTTGAAAGATAACAAAATCTAAATTTAATCTCCGGCTGCTTTCTCCTGTGTTAATATATATCTTGCGTCCAGTAGCTGTACTATGATACTCTACTATAACTTTCATTAATGTGCTTGTTTACCAGTTGTTGAATATCTAAATTTGTTTACAGTTACAGCGCCTTATATTAAAGTACCGTCAACAACTCTTGAGAACTCGGAAGTCTCAAGAGACCGGCTAAAACGTTCAAGGTATTGGTAGTTCGAGCTATGGGAAGTTCCCACAACAGTCTCAAAAGTTTGGGACCCAAGGAATACTTCGAGATAAAGGAATATTTCTAGTTATCGAGATCCGACTGTATTTGGCTGAACCGAACATTTCGTTGGTCCGCCAAATAGGCAGTGTACTGATTTGAACTGAATATTTGGTGCATCTTTAAATTACTAAACATTTTCAAAACATATTTTGTAGACTTGGAGAAACTTGTACTCATGTTTCAGCCATTCTGTTTCTAACTGAAAATCTGGTGAAAAACCAAGTTGCACATCACTTGAAATCACGGATAAAACAAACATTTTGCTCGTTAAGTTTGGTTTGCTATCCACTTACATAAAAAAATTTACGTATAAAATGTACATTAAATTGAAAGTCTTGGCTAAGACGGACGAAAAATCTGACCTGTTTACTTGCTGAATACTGTAATTTTCTGTTTTAGAAATTATTCATCATTTTCTTAGGTAGAGAGTCCCGTTGCGTATTGAAAAGAAAATACAGTGAAATCCCGTTACAAAGAATACCGATACAATGAAAATTTTCGTTACGACGAACAAAATGTTCGGTCCCGTTTTAAAACGCATTACGATAATTAATAAAAAACCTCATTTTAACAAAGAGATTTTTTTTTTCAAAAATTCGTTACGAAGAAATATTTTTCTCAACATCAGTTGGAATATTTTGTACTTAATGCTGTTTCCAGAAACTAAAAAACAACTTTCACAAGTCCGTTTGTACTTTCAAAACAGTGCCATTCAAGGCGGAAATGCACTCATACTGAAACGTGAGTTGATGTGTGACTACAAAAGCTAGTGTCTATCCAAGTGCAGTCAATTTCTGCACACCAAACGCAAGGCGCCCTGAGAATTCGGAAAGGATTCTTATGGTCAGCGTAATAACGTTTATAAATTAGAATCTTTTATAATGTCTACTGGGACCAAATCTCTCGCAAAAGAAAATACCAACACTTTTTGTGATGACGACCAATGAATAAAAGTTCAGTGTTCAATTTTTTTTTTCAGAATAATTAATGTGTTATTTATATTTTAGATCTTTTGTAACTGTAAAAGTTGCTGATTTACTTATATTAGGGTGTAGATTTGTAAAATTAACACTTTTATAAAGATAAAGTAAGTTTTTAGACGATTCCGTTACAACGAAAAATTTTATCGGTCCCTTGAAGTTCGTTGTAACGGGATTTCACTGTATTAAACATTTTGCACAAAAAAAGAAAGGCCCGTACTTTTGTTTACCTGTGGATATTTCAATTTAATCGGAGACGAAACTTTATTTTCAATTGTAGATTAACTTACTTTGCGATTGTCTATCATCAGCTTCTATTTTCAATATTTTCCAAAAACATTCATTTATAAAAAATAAGTTTTTTTTCCTGATTGTATTAATAGTTAAATTACAATGTGTATATTAGTAGTAACATTTTTAAAATATAGGTAAGCATTTCTTCGTTTTTTCACTGTATCACTGTTGTTACGAATAATGGCTAATATAAACAAATTTGTTTATTTTTGACATTTCATTCGGTTGAATCGGGTAAAAAAAAAAAAAAAAAAAAAAAAAATCGAGATCCGTATCCGTAGATCTTGAAACTAATGATCCGGATCCGTAGATCTACTTTTTTAACGATCCGGCACATCACTTAAGCCACTCGGGGATCCGAGCCCGAGTATCAATGCCAATTGATACTACAAAAAATAATCTGAAATTGTGCCTCCAAGATTTCAATTTTGAAAAGCTTTGGAGGAAGATCCCTGAAACCTCTCCTTTCGTCTAAATGTCTCCAAAGATGACCTGAAATTGCGTTTTACCTTTCAGAGGAGGATTCTTGAATTCTTCCTTTCCAAAGATGTCTAACGTTAGGGAAAAAGTTTGAATTGCTTTTGAAAAGAACCTTAAAATAAAAATAATTAAAAGTTACTGACTATTTAACAGGTTATTTCGTCCAACGCTTCATATTTCTTTCACCCTCTCCTCGCCACATTTTTATTTATTTTTCCTATTTCCTAGTAGGTCAAAAAATAGGAAAGTCTTCAAAATGCTACACTTTGCAAGCCCCCTCCAACCACTAAAACCATTAAAGAGCTTCTCAAACCTCGTTTTCAGGGCTTCAGTGTCAAAAAATTTTCTGGGGACAATACCAAACGCTTTGCCTTCTGAAAGCATCGAAAGTCGTTTAAGATTGCTTTTAATGGAGCTTCAGGGCCATGGTAGCCCGATCGGTAGAGTGTCGGATTCGGGGCCAGAGGGTCCTGAGTTCGAACTTCGATGGTCGAAGACCCACCGTCGTCATTAAAGGGGACTGGGCGACGTTAAATATGCTCGTGGTCTCAATGTCCTCCAAGTGAAACGATACCTCTGGGGGTGCTAGCACCAGGTAGCTATTAGCTCCTGGACTAGTTCTAAATTCTCATTAACTGTTTGATCCGGTGATGGTGCTGCCACCTATCGGTATATAAAATAATGGAGGCAAGGCACTTAGTATGCAGTCCTCGACATAAATACAGTTGTAGTCAGTTGTGACTCTGAATAGGAATAGGAATGGAGCTTCAATTTCGAAAAATGGCCGAACCTATAACATTACCAAATATGGTTCACAGTCGCACTTTTAAGACTTCAATTATGAAAAAATTTTGGACGGAGGGTTCGACTGCTCCCGTATGACATCTGAAAGCGAAAAAAACTAGTTTCGAAAAATTTAAGGTGGAGAGCGTTTAAATCCCTCTATCTAGTATCACTGATTATCCCTTTAAAACTTCGTTTTTTAGGACTTAAATTTCAAAATAGTTTTTGGGGAGAGCCCCAGAATTGCCCTGCCCGTAACATCAATGAAGTTATCCCGAAACTATGTTTTTAAACTTCAATTTCGAAAAGTTGAGCGGAGGGGTGGTAGATTTCGCTCTATTTAAAAAAAAAAAAAACCAGTCGAGTGCAACTTCAAAAAGCCCTATTCCTTTCATTGCACTAACGTCAAAAAAATATAGCCTATAACTAAATATAGCCTGCGTTTTAAGGATTTCAATTTCTAAAAATTTCCGCAGAAGGCCGCCCCCCCCCCTGAATATTTCCTCCCCATAGCATTACCAAAAACCGTCTAAACTGCGTTCTTAGGACTATAATTCCAAAAAAATTTCCGGGGAGAACCACCGGACCTCCCTCTGCCCCCTCCACCGAAAGCGAGAATTTTTTAAGAGTGTCCTCCTAACACTATTTTTTGAACAGTATGAAGTCCTCGCCTCTCCTCGAAAAAAAAGAAAATCAGGGCACTGTTGCTCCCCTCCCCCTTCAAAAAAAAATGAAATTGCAAAAAAGATGGGGGGGGGGAGCTAATCTTGGTTTATATGGGCACCCTCCAAAATAAAAACATATATACGCCACTGCTTCTTTCAAAAAAATAAAATAAAAAATGCTTCGAACACACGAGCAGTTTTTTTCGCATGCAAATGATAAGTTTGTTAATCCAGAGTTTTCTTGTGTTTACGCTTTCGCCATTTACGACAATCAAATACGACGAGAAGAAAATAATGAAAACTAACATTATTTTGAGAAGCTCGAGAATGCCATTAAGGGGCAAAACAATTTCTGTTGCTGAAAGCAATCTAAGGCACATCGAATGCGTTAATAAATACTCATAAACAAACTGGCTATGTTTACCAACCGCACACGTGGAACACAATGTTTTACCTTTTTCTTTAATTTTGTAAATCACCGCAAGGTAGCGTATTCGAGCGCTGGAGTTGCGAATCATTTCATATCTTCTTCCATTTTTAATTTTAGCTTTGATCTATTGCTTATTATCTTCCCTTTGTCACTGTTGGCGTTTATTTATACACGGGAAGACTGCATAGTATTATTTGCACTGGTTGAGCTAATTGTTTTCGTGCCGATAAATACCAAGTTTCCTTTAAAAATGTAGCTGCTAGAACATACTCGTATCATAGCAGATCGTAGTAGTTTAGCAATATATGCTGTTCAGGTTCCGTTTCTCGAGTGGTTACGTTGCAGAAAAATTTCATATCTCACATTTGAATAATGATCGTAAGTAGTTTGAGTGATGAGACAAGTTTCTTTATGATTCCTTTTTCAGATTTATCAGAAAAATTTACGGTTAAACAAGACTTTTTACAAATATAACAGATTGAGAGCTTTTCATTTTCGTTCAATAAGTTAAACTACACGAATGAGAATGACATTTTTTTCCTTTGCTTAAAATTTTAACACTCCGAACAGCGGGCAATTACCATCGTTTCCCATTTAGATTCTCTCGCCAGATGGCGTGTTGGCTACTTATGCTCCATGACTGCCCCGCTCTCGCTGATATAGCGTTTACTTTAGAAAGGTTGGCAACAGATATCTATGTCCGCAATGTTTACATCGCGAATTCACATGTGTAGTTTTTTTAGACATTTAAATTGTGCAAAAAGATGTTACTCAGTGTTTAATACAAGTTCAAGCGCTTATTTAAGTCATCAGACAAAGATATTGTGTGCATTCAAGGGCAGTAGTTGGGCATTTAATCGGAATTTTATTTCCTCTACAGTCAAAAAATACTCGAATTCTACTTATGAACATACTAGTCCGGAATCAAGAACCGACCCTCAGACAGTGGGGAAAATTGAACCTAAATTATTTCTTGGTTTCACGTGCAAAATATGTAATGCTAGGATCGAAAAACATATATCAAAGGTTGCCTACACAAAAGGCGTAGTTATTGTTCGATGTGATGGCTGCAGTGAAAATCATTTGATCGCGGATAATTTAGGCTGGTTTCCAGATTTGGAATCCATGAGGTATTTTTTTTTTCTTAAAAGTTAATTTTTTCTGAAACGAATAAATTCATGAGTTTTGAATAAAACCAAATGCACTGTTGTCATGGTTATATTAACTGAGCAATATTAAATCGATTGAAATCTATGCGAAAGAAAATATTTATTTGAAGTTCCCACCTAATGTGTTTAGATATTTAAGAAAAATAAATAATAGATAGAAACCTCTGCATGTTGATGAAACAAACAAAATTGCTAGTAAAAACCTACAGAACAGTAAAGCAGTTTGTTATAACAAAAAAGAGCAAAAAATCTTCACTTATTAGAACTATAGGGTGTGGTGGGGTAAAGTGGTCATTGAACCAGGTTTTTCAACTTGGGTAAATAATAAATACAGGCATTTCTTTTTAAAATCGAAAATTTTTTATCGATATTTTACATTACTTTAATAATGAACATGCTGCACTGAATTTTCAGAAAAAAAAAATATTTGAATAACTTAATAGCATTTTCTTTTCCACATGTGTTAATGACTTGGAATGAGGTAAAGTGGTCATAGTTAAAAAAAATTGATCTAAAACCATCATAAATACCCATAATTTTTTTAAGCTCAGCAGCATACCAAGTTCTTCTCTGAAGAAATTGCCTTCATTTAAATAAATTAAAAATTTTTGAAGGTAAACTAGGGTCAAAAGTTGGATCACCAAGAATTAAATCATATTTCTCGCCTGGATTTCATCAATATCAAAAGGTGATACTTTGTAATGCTTTTTATATAGGAATACATAAAAAATAGCTTCTGAATGATGTCTAAATTACATTATAAGAAAATGTTATGACCAAATAGAGTTCCGAAAAAAAGTTAATTTAGAAACAAAAGAGGAAAATTATCAAGCTTTATCTATTTATTCAATACATGCGAAATAATTCTTGTTAGAAGTTTCAACTTTTTATCGATAGTTCACAGCTAATTTTTTGGAGGAGTGGGTGGCAGAAATGATTCAACTGGAATAAATGGAATGCTGTGGTTGCAGCAAAAATGCTGTGATTTTTTTTCCAAATATTACATTATTACAATCTTGCTTCAATTCAATCGATGAGCTCTATCAAATTTAAGCTCAGCTGTATTTTATCCACTTTACCTTACAAACATTGCATGTTTAGTAAACTTAATATTTAACTGATATCTGCCTCATAGAAGATTGAATGATTTTACATGAAGGATACATGTTAAGCCTAACCTATGACCACTTTACCCTATCTTACTTAAGTTGTCCTAAAATATTATATAAAATGAATCCAGCCTTTAGCTGTTTATGCATATGTATTCTTGAGACACCTGGGAAGCTGCCTGCACACACAAGCAATCTGCTAAAAGTTATTATAAACAAAATTTTACAAAGAAGTTAAAAAAGGTGTTCAGATTTTGGAATGTTTCATCAGTAAAAAAAATAAAAAATCATATAATAAAGCATTGCCAGTACTAAAATTGGTAAAACCTTCATTCCTAATTGTTGAAAGCTGAAATAAAAAAAATATAGCCTCATTCTTTCATTTATTTCAAATATATACCTTTTTATTTGATTTATAACCACTTTATTGACCACTTTCTCCCACCAAACCCTACTATTTGTATTGCATGAGTTACAGCTACAGAAATATTGTGTCGATGAATTTCAAACTTGAGGCATTTTTGATGTCTGTCTAAAGACTATTTTTTATTTTGAAACTAAGCTTATAATGATGAATGAGGACATAGACAATACTGACAAACAAATGAATGCCATTTGCAGCATATGTTCGAAAACCAGGCAGTTTTGATATTTTTTAAAACAAATTTCTTAATTGAGTGATATCTGTTGCTTGCCAATTTTATGATTCCTCCTGTTAATATTCAAAAAGAAGTATGTAATTTTAAAAACATGCTGGGGTCGCATACTGCTGTGCTCAGCACAAAAGTCATGGGGGTTCTGTGTAGAAGCTTCATCTTCTGCGCCGGATATCATGGATTCAATTCCCATCAGTGCCCAAGGTGTGATTTCCTCTCTTTGTGCCATAAACCTTTTTTAGGTTGTCTTGTATGTCAATAAACTTTGAAAAACTTGTTATACTATTGCTGTCAGGATATAAGCTAACCTGCAAGGTTAGGCATGAATCTGCGAATCTCTGAGTTCAAAATGAGTGTGACGACTCAATGCATTAGATTCAGATTCCACTTTTACTGAATCTTTAAAAAAATATTTCCTGTTCACCAATGAGTGTAAAACATTGTATAGAGGTAAAATCTGTTATAAAAAAAAACACCTCATGAAAACGACTCAATTTCACTAATAAGTGCTAATCGCCCAATCCAAAAAAAAGTGGACATGAGGATGAAAATTCAAATTTCATTCAATATGGTTGAAATTTTGCATACACACTGTTAAAAGTATACTAGTTCATATTTTATTGAAAAAAAATTTCATTTATGTCATTAACATTCTTATTTTAATTACTAAAGTGGAACTATATCAGTGCGAACTAGACTGCACCAAAACTGCTTATGTTGCATGGTCTATTACAGCTGAACAAATAATTCTAGAAATCTATAAAGTTTCACACATAATCTGACATTCATTAGCAACAGTTTTTTCCTGAAGAGAAATGTCTACTAATCTTCACTACAAAAGGTAAGCATATTTAATTATTTTTAATTATTGTGTCACACCCGCAACAAAATAATGCATTTATATTTCCACAGAAAAATTTATTTGCCTAAAAGTTTTGAAACTTTGTATTCTAAAATAGTTTACTAAAGTACTTTGAATAACAAACACAAAAAAAATTAATTAATGTTTTAATTGGAGTTATTAAGTGTTGCGGGTGTGACATGTTCCTGTTGCGGGTGTGACATTTAGTTAAAGTCACACCCGCAACATCTTTTTAAATTAAACACAAACATAATTCTGGAATGCATGTAGATGACAGCACTAATGTTTTAACCTTTGACCTAACCTTTGGCCTTTGACTTATTTGTTTAGACACCAGTTAATTCAAAATTAGTATCTTAGAGCATGTGCAGTTGATTTATTTAGCTTGGTATTCTATATTATTGGTTCTCCTAAGAAACATTTTTGTATTTCTTGATTTATAAGTAAGGCAACTAATCAATAAGGTAAGATTTGTTTTTTTTTTTAAATAAAACTTTAAAAAACCAAAACAATATTTTATCTTTTTTAATATGTATAAAAATGCATAATTTTGCTTTCAGCATTTGACTTTTTTCCCCTTTACTTTTTAAAACAAATAATGTAATATTAGGGACAGATTATTTTTTACTTCAAATTCAAAATAAATATAAAGAAATAATAAAAATAGTAATGAAACTTTTATTACAATATTTATTAAAAAAAAAACTTTGTATAAAATTCTGTCAGTTCAAGTTCTAAATGAATCAAAACTTAATGTTTTTAATTTCAATTGGGGTTAAAAAATTCAAAGAACTTCAAAAAAAAAAAAAAATGTTCAACAATATATTTTGGGACTTGTAGTGCTATATTTATTCACTTTACACATTTTTTTTTTGCAGAAGAATGAACAGCACTGAAAGATTCCGAAATCATCGTAAAAAGATGAAAGAAAACTCGGCCAAATACTCGGAATATTTTCTAAAAGAAAGGGAAAGAAACAAAGCAAGAATAGAAATTACAAAGAAACTACTTTAAAAAATTACATCTGTGGCCATGAAAGAAAAGAAAATGTAGAGGCAAAACCAGAATGTGAGGCAGAGAAAGTGTAGAGAGAGAAAGAAATCTTCGACAAAAGGGGTCACACCATCTCCAGCTGTAGAAGCAGAGTCGATGGCAATTTTTTGAAGAGCTCAAATCAAACCTTTGGTAATGCAATCCATAGACAGGAACAATCTTCTGTTAATGTCATACAACCATAAAGACTACAACATTAAAATGGCATGGTCATACTTTGCAAGGACTCATAGATAAGGAGCTGTGGATGGTGTTGGTGCGGTAACAAATAAAAAATGGTGTCACTTGCCGTTACAGCGTAGAGCAACAGTCAATTCTGCATCGGATTTTGCCATTTGAGCAGAAAAGGCTCTTAAAAAATCAGAGTACTTTATTCTGCGGAGAGCGACATCACAAAAGAGTTGCAAAAATGCTTCACGCACGCTGCTGTCTTGTACAAAGCTATACCAAACTTACAATCGGTACATCATGTTGTACCGATCGATATGGGTACAATTCAAGTGGCAGGCACTAACTGCAGAAAGTGCACTGAAGATAGTTTCATTGCTGCCTCAGTCGGAAACGATCTCCCTTGGTAATATAAATGCTATTGGAGATTTTGTAGAATTAGTTTTGTTTTCTACCTCAAAAAAAAAAAAAAAAAAAAAAAAAAAAAAAAAAATTGGTCAAATCAGGCAAATAGATGGAGAAGACATACAAGTAGAATACTTGGAAAAAAAACCTTCAGAACCCAATCTGGCCCAATCAGTCAGACATATCATAGAAGAAACAGAACATTGTAATAGGAACACTAACACTCCCTGAGATCATCAATTCTAGATTGGAAATGAGATTTATGTAAAAAAAATTCCCTTAGTTATTTGCAATTTCTCTAATTTATTACTGTGCTAATCATAAAATGTCTGATTGATAACTATTTGTGTATGTTGTTATTTTATTGGCCACACAAGTCACACCCGCAACGGGGTGTCACACCCGCAACGGCAACTTTGAATATTTTTTACAGTGAAACTAATTGAGTGAGTATCTAAATTTTTGTATAGAATAATTTGTTAAGTATTACTGTCTAACATTAAAAAAAACCAGTTTGATCAGTTGATATAATTCACAGAGTTTTGAATGTTTTGATCGCAAGGTGAAAATGCATGTCCTTTTTACGTCACACCCGCAACGGGTAGAAATTAATTTTTTAAAAAATAAATAAAATATCAATCAACTTGCAAATTGGCATCAATGTACCTGCAAGTAATCTTTATTGAAAAATATAAAAATTGAAACCTATACTCTAAAATATTTTTGCTGATGACTAATTTAGTTAGTGTAAATGTCACACCCGCAACTTTGGATTGGGCGTAATGCAAGTTCTGCTTAGCACAGCCCTGCATAGTGGCACTCCACTGAGATATAACTTTATATTTTTTTTGTTGGCAGCAATATAGGATTTGGGAGGCACATGGTTTTTTTTTTTTTTTTTTTTTTTTTTGCAGAAAATGTTTAAAAAATTACGTGACTGGAATTAATTTCGAAATTTTTAAAAATTATAACTAGTATCAAAAGTTCTTTTCCTTTTTTGCAGTTTAGTTAAATTAATTTAATGAGAAATTCATGCAACATGAAATTACTAAGAAAATATTTCTTTCCTTAAACCAGTTCTTAAACCCCACCTTTTGTTCTTTAGTTTTACACATTCCAGTTTCCCATGAGGGTTGAGAAGTTTACACCTCCTTACAATGGTAGTTAGGTTGCTTCTGTAACAACCAATGACAAACTGATTAGTTTTCCCATAGCAGTTATAAATACGCTGTTCAAAGCAAGGATAAACTAGCTAAAGGATTATTGTTCAAATTCATTATTACTTAGGTGTTTGTGTAGTTCTTTATCTCTGTAGAGATGTCTTTGTTAATTTATGTTTAAATGCTTTGAAACAATAATTCTGGAATCAGAGCCAAACAAACTATAAATGGCATCAAAGAAAAGTGTTTTTCCACTGAAATTTTGTTTGATTCGGTGGGTAGAAGGCTCAGCCACTGCACAAAAGGCTTGAAACATTTTCCCACACTTAAAAGTCTTTGTCCAAAAGGCAGAAGTTGTAAATGTTGAACCGAATACAAATACCTATGACACAGTAAAATCAATGTTGAAGTGCAGTGAACTTTTGGAAGCAAAGTTGGGTTTCTTTATTTCGGTGGCATCAGAATTGCATGTTTTTTTAAATATAATTCCAGGCTGGTAAACCAATGGTCCCTTTCCTGTGTGAAGAGAGATATATTTGATGTTTAACAATTTAATGAAGCAATTTCTTAAAAGTTCTGAACATTTCCCAAAAAACTTTAACTTAAAAGTTTCCCATGAAACAAAGTCTGTTTTAGGGGTGGATGGATGTAATAGTTTGAAATTTACATTTAACAGTGATATAAACATGAGGCATATAAAATGTCACATAAAGCACAGCCAACAATTGAAAAAATAGCGGAAGTAGCTAAACTAACCTTTAAAAAAGCACCTGGAAAAATTTTGTTTGTGGTATGAAAAACCTGGAAAAGTCAGGGAAGTTGATTTTTTTTTTTTTTTTTTTTTTGAGTAGACACCCTGGTAAAATGTACACAAAAATAGGTTGTTAAATAAATGCCCAGGAATATCCCTTTAGTTTATAAGTAAATGATATACATGCAAGAGCTATTCTATCCATAATGATCATTTATATTTATTTTTCAGAAACATTGAAGATATTATGGCTGCTAAAGGAGAGAAAGTGAGGAAAACTGCAGAAGATTTTGTAATTAAAGAAGAATGATAGTTTCTTTCTGCATTTTATTAAAATGAAAATGATAAAATAAATATGCAAATTTTTACTTAAGAATCTTGTTTCTGACTTTTTTCAACATTATAGAATAGCTTACTAAATTTGTATAGAATGCAACTTTATAGCATTTTCAGTACAATAACTATATATATATATATACTAAAATCGACTTAGAACAGTCTATGCATCACAATCTGGTCTGTGCAAAATGGTACGTGAATGCTAGTTGTTAGAGTGAAATAATAAAATATTTGACTCTGGTTGCATGCCACCTTATCTAGTAATATTTTAACTCTGTATTAATCATGCTGAATCCAGTCAAAAGAAAAAAAAAAGTTACCTCTGAAGATGAAGGTATTTAATAATACAAGCCGTTTTCAAAATTTGGTACTGAAATTGTGATTCTGTGTAGTATATATAATTAAAATTGTTTTTAAAAAGGGGAAGGATTTCATTATTGCCACTTCAAATATTAAAATTGATAATCAGTGTAGTCTTTTTTTTTTTTTTTTTGATTTTGTGTTAACAAATTTGGCATGTGTGTACATGGCAAAATGGAATCTTTTATTTTTACAGTGAAGCACCATGAATACCTTTTTTAAACTGGTCTCTGCAGAGTCCAATGCATATAAATGTATACCTATGATCCATTTTCTCATTTAGATATATTTTCAAACAGTTTGAAAACGTATAAGAGCCAGTTTTTATAAGAGTCAGGCAGGTCATATACATACCATTTTTGATTTTGTTAAAAATTTTACAGTGGTTTCTTCGAATGATTTTAGAAAACACTTTTTTTTTCTTCCAAAAAAAAACTTTTCGTGACCCACAAAAATTCTGAAAGTTTGTCCCAAAACTTAGGGTTTTTTTTCAAATTGACATTTTTTAATATTCAATTATCTCTGAGCATCGAACATCAGCAAAAGTAATCTTTGATTACAACATGATATTTAGTGCCTCAAATGAAATATATCGAAAATTTTATGGCTGACCTTAAGTGGGCCCCGGCAGGGGTAGCTAAACTGTGTCGAAGGAAGTGTAAATGTGTCATGTTTGAGGCCTCCTGGTTCCATGCACTGAGGTTCAACTATAATTTTTGTGAGCACTTCATGTTGTGATATATATCTATACATATATATATATATATATATATATATATATATATATATATATATAAATTATTAAATAGGCTCATTAAATTCGCGGTTAATGCTCACTGCTGCAAAAAATAGCAGTTTTGTCATCAAAATATGACAAAAAGTGTACTTTTTAGGGGCTTGTATCTCAGTGCACTGAAGGTTAGTACAGAACTTATTGCCTGCATTTCAAACTAGAGTATGGTGTATTTTCACAATCAAATGACAGAATTATGGGCAAATTCTTCTCAAGAACACAATAAGTATTTCAAAATAGTAAAATAAACTCTTTAGTTTTCAATTCTATCAACACATCCAGGTTTAAACTTTCCTAACGGGATTTCCAGATACTATTTAAAAAACTAGTATGATCAAAAACTTACTATAAAAGAGTTATAGAATTGCAAATTGACTGATTATGCTTACTCATATGCTTTATATTATGATAACTGGAAGCAAAGTGTAAAAAAAAAGGTTATTGTGGTAAAAACGTAAGTAATTTGTAACACTTTAATTAAGAAAGCTTTTTTTTGTTTGTACTGTTCGTTGACATTCGCTTAGGCTGCACATTATACTGACAAAAATTATTTTCTCTGCACTAAACTACAATGATAGCAGACAATTACTAAGTCATATATTACTTATGATAAAAGCAATATTATGACAATATAAAACAAGGGTATACAGTCGACTCCCGCTACAACGCGAGTTTTTCACCAGTAATGAATTTTAGAGCTAATGCGAATTCCTCACCCGCATCCCTAACAGTGAAAATTCTACACAGCGCTTTGTTAGTGTATCAAATAAACACTCGGTATTTTTTTTCCTTCTAATTATTAAAGTGCATTAAATATGATGGCGCCTTGTCACGCTGTTTCATCTAAATGTACATTTTAAAATAAAGAAAAAAGATATCTGTAAAAATTCAGAACTTAGTTTCAATGTTTAAACTCGCAAAGTAATGTCTAAACAAAGTAAATATTATGAAAATGGAGAAGTTGCTCTTCTATTTTTGATTAAAGAGATCAGAAAGAGAGGTATTGCCATAAATGAAAACGTTATACAAGAAAAGGCGAAGCAACTGTATTTAAAAATTAGATAAGGAATAATGATCTGATCATGGTGCATAAATAATCATTATCATCATTTTCAATTCATAAGTATTATTACTGTATCTATTGTACAGTACTATTATAGTGCAGCATTTTATTATTACTTCATACTGTATGTTCCGTGCGGTTTTATTTTATATGTTTCTCCCCCTCCTAATTATCATTCATTTTGTGCATCTTCACAGTATTTTATGTTAAACACATTTTTTTTTATTTAAATACAGTAAAAGTTCGGTTCTGTATCTAAGAAAGTGCAGTAGTTTAGGAATGGTTTAAAGCAGCCTAAGGGCTTGTTATAAAGGTCTTTTAGAATTTGGAATGTTTTTAAAAAACCGTATGCATACCTTTTCCTACAACGCGAAATTTCGACTTACGCGAGGAGCCTTGGAACGCATCCCTCGCGTAAGTCAGGACTCAACTGAGAAGTTGCCTGACTAGTGGGACAGTGAAAAAATGCAAGGCAAAGCATACAGCTTGAGTACAACTAACTACATGTGTCGTTAACTCTTATGCAATTTCCTTCTCTTGAAGTGCATTTTATGAGCCTTCAGAATCATTGCTCATAGTTATGTCACTTGTTTGTGAAAATACATACACTCTAGTTTTAAATGTAGACATCAAGTTCTATACTGACCCTCAGTGCACTGAGATACAAGTTTCTAAAAAGTACACTTTTTATCATATTTTGATGTTTTTTTCCCCTTTGCTTCTAGTTATCATATTATAAAGTAAGTGAGTAGGCATAATCAGTCTATTTGCAAGTTTGTAACTCTTTTATGGTAAGTTTTTGATCATATTAGTTTTTTAAATAGTATCTGGAAGTCCCTGAAGGAAAGTTTAAACCCAGATATGTTGACTGAATTGAAAACTGAATAGTTATTTTACTGTTTTGAAATACGTAGTGTTCTTGAAAAGAATCTGCCCATTGTTCTGTCACTTTTTTGTGAAAATACACACTCGAGTTTTATATGCAGGTATCGAGTTTTACACTGACCCTCAGTGCACTGAGACAAAGGCTTATGAAAACTACATTTTTTAGCATTTTTCGATACAAAAACTGACATTTTTTTGGCAGTGCAGAGCGCGAGCCTTGCAACTAATGAGGATATTGAATAATTTATTGTCATGTTGCGCGCGATTAATTTTGTGAAATCATACGAAAACCAAAAAAAATCACGATTTTAGGCCGTGGAAGTGGAAGCATCGCTGCCGCGCATAACCTCAGACCAACGACTGCCTTGAATGCCCAAGAACAAAAATTTAAAAGAGACTTACCCGGGGGTGGTGTTTGTTGACGATAGAAAACACAAAATTAATTACCACACATTCTTTATTCTACGTTACTTCCAAGCGGACATGAAGACAGGCACTAGGGATGGTGATCACCAGAACATTTCACTTAGTATAAAAAAAAACAAATGCGAGGAATACAGACTTAAGAGTTCATGAATGGAGCTGGGTTTTGTTGCTAAGTTCGTTAACGATCAAAAAAAGGTAGAGTTCTCGCGGAGGGTGGTGGAATATTTAAATTGAAATGGACGAAGGACGTACAGTTCGCTATGAATATGGTGGGATGTTATCGAGGGATGGCTTTTGATAAAAAAAAATGTCCGTTGCAGGCCGATGTACGTTGAGACGAAAATGGTGCAGGCTGTAATCACCATGGTGACAACATTGAGCTCGTCACACGCTTAAAAAGGAATCAGGATACTTTCAAGGTAATTGCGGATCCATGCCGTCACCTCATGGTATGTAGATCATCGAAGAAGTAGTTACATTAAGGGGACGATTCAGGTGCACTCTGCGTGCCGCCATCGGACGCCATCATTCAAACAGGTGATGGATCCTACGCTCCATCTTCAGCTGCGACGAAGTAACATTCTTGAGTATTATATTTTAGACAAATATGAAAAAATAAAACGTTCACCTCATGTTGAGGTTATTAATGATTTTGCGGCGAGCAACGGCCGTCCCCAGACGCCGTGCACCGATGCATCATTATCGCCATCGTAGAACAAAAACCGGAGCCGCAGAAAATTGCGACCGAGCGGACAGAGAGCAGCAAGTAGAGTGAAGTGGGGTGGAAAAATGAATCGGCAAATGAGCGATCAGATCCGGGTACGCGGTGATGCGCGGGAACCAATGAGTGCGTTTGGCGCCCAAACAACGAAGGGAAGGGGACGCTACGCCATTTTAATGGCCGACAAGAAGATGCAAAAAAATCAGATCGACGCTTGAAAAATTGACAAAAAGCTAAACGATGGGAAAAGTGAATAAGTCATATTTTGATATCGTAAAGTGTGCGAAATTTAACGGGGGAACGCGGGGAAAACGTGGAATGCACAAGAAAATAAAAAAACAACAAAATGGGGGAAGAAAACGATTAAAATGACCGAAAACATGGGAAAAATGTAAATGGGTAAAAAATGTGATATGCATTATCACATACACTGGCAAAGCAAAAGAAAAAAAAAGAGAAAAAAAAGAAAATTTTAAGTCCAGCTCCAATTTACCGAAACTTTACACAACAAATTCATACATCATATATTTTCAAATGCATAAAGAGTTGTAACATCCAAAAAAAAGACATGGGATACAGTTTTATACTATCGTCAAGGTAGAAAATGGGTAAGTCAAAGAAAATGAACTGTTTGCATTTTCTTTTTGCATGTCATGATTGCACCCTGCTCACACAACAATTTGCCACACACGACCAACCAAAAGGACAAAAAAGTACACACAGTTGTGATTACGTGAACAACACATAGCATACCAAGAGTTAAAAATATAAACATTCAAAAAAATTTACAACAACCCAACACATGTAGAAGGTATGAATACAAAAAAATGCAATAACCCTCAAATATGACCATTCTCGATATGCATTAAATTATACAGAAACATATTAATGCACAAAAAACATTAGAATCATTATCTTGACTATCTATGTCAAGTGTTACACATTAGGGTAACATGAGTAAAAATTTTCAAGTAGAAATTTTTTTTTTTGTAAACAGTTCATATTGTTAAAGAGTTCAACAGCGTAGTGCACCAAATTACCAGGAGCACACTGAGTACTAAATTTGTATTTGAAAAAAAATTGAATGTTGAAGACACACTAAGATTGAGACGGACAAATTCATAAGCATGAAGAGTAAGACATAATAAGGAAAACCGGTTGTAGATATTAGGACATAATCGAGAGATTGACATTATTATGTGGAGGAAAAATTGTTACGCACATGTTGACATACATATGTTGGTACCAACAGCAAAAAATATGACAGCGTCCTGTCATACGTAAAAATAAAAAAAACATAAAAATACATTTCCAAAAATAGAAAAAATGAGATCGACTTGCCTTGTATTAACAATAAATTCTCATCACTGTGCCCCTCAATGAAAACAAACATAGGGGAGAAAAAATTACGTTCATAAAAGACATAGAGAGAATCACAAGCAAAATGATACGGATTCCGGAATTACAATCACGACCAGCACGACTGCCCGTACATAACAGCAAGTGGCACACCCTATGATTAAATTACTTACAACTACGGAGAAAGTAACGGGTTTGTTGACTGGGATGCTGAGGTTGGTGGGACACATTGTTATCTGTGTTAACAGACATTAAATTGCTTTTGCGAGGTGGGGCTAAACGTAAACGATTGACATGAATTACAAAAGGTCGCGCGGAGTCATCACCTAAGAGTTTAATTTTACAATTTACATCCCCTACATTGCTTACAACAGTATAAGGACCATCAAATCTAGGTTTAAAAGTGTCAGCCGACTTCATGTATACAATATCATTTTGTTTAAAATTTCGACTGTGAGAAGCAGGCAATTGCCTATTGTTTTGATTGATCTGTTTGAGTTGTAAAGAAGCGTACGCCTCCTCATAGATTAGGCGAAGATCCTGCAGAACATTTTGTATATAATGTGAGGTGTTAAGAAATCGAGGTTGCACGTCATTATCAAAAGTGTCAAAAAACAAGGATAGTTCCCTTCCCAAGTGCAACATGTTAGGAGTGAAACCAGTAGATGAATGAGTTGTCCCATTATATATAGACATGTGAACCATAACAGCAACTTCTAAAGACACATTCTGCTCGAGTAAAGACAGTAAACTAGACTTGATTTGACTATTAATTCTCTCAGAAATCGAATTGGACTGGGGATGAGCACGAGAAGAATGCTGAATTGTAACACCTAAGGCCTTGTTCAGAGAGTGAAATACATCACTGTCAAACTGACGGCCTAAATCTGACAGAAGATACGACATTCTACCATATAGAGAAATGTAATTCAACATGTGCTTAACTATTGTGTTGGCAGTAATATTTTTACAAGGATAAAGGACAACGTGACGAGAAAAATGATCAGTAACCGTCAAAATATATCCATATTGGCGAATTGGACCTACCAGGTCGATTGAACAGAACTCACCAGGTCTCCTCGGAATCCAAATATTTTGCAATGGGGCGGGTTTAATGGAATAGGGCTTCAGTCGAATACAAAAATCACATGATAAAACAAAATTCGACACATCCCGATACATTCCTAACCAAAAATATTTACTAACAACTACCTCATACGTTTTCTTTATTCCGGTGTGAGAAATGTGACAAATTTGCAAAACTTTAGCTTTCAATGTGTCGGGAACAACAATAGTAGGTAAACAAGTTTTGTTGCGAACATGCATTAATAGGTTTGTAGTTGGACAAATGAAAAAATCCTTAAGCTTGTGAGCATGATGCAGATTAGGCTTTTGCAAAAAGGAAACAGCTTCTTTAATGTACGGATCATTAAGTTGCTCACGTAAAAAGGTTTTAATAGATATTTCATTATGTGCATCAGTTTGGGCACACACAAATGAATGAGAGCTTAAATTATGACCAGACTGAGGTTCACATAGGGAAGTAGGGTGCGGTCTCAAATAATTAACCACATTAGTGGATTCAACACAAGGAGTATTAGAGGGTATATCACACTGCATATTGTCAGGGGTGGAAATATCAGTGAAGGGAAGGATCAACTCCTTATCCGCATTGGGTTGAAGAGCTGATTCATGTAAATTGGGGTCAGGGCTCCGAGAACAGAAATCTGCTAAAATATTCTGAGGGCCAGGGATATATGAAAAAGTATAGGAATATTGACCAATTTCTAACAACCAACGAGTAACAACATCGGCTGGCGAGGTTACATTGCTGTAACGCTCTAAGGGCTTACTGTCAGACATGAGAATAAATCTTCTATTAAAGAGGTATGTCTTGAATGCTGTCATTCCTTTATATATAGCATACAACTCGAGTTTAATTGGAGGATAATTACGTTCAGACTTTGACAAAGCTTTACTAAAATAAGACACGGGTTTTAGAATACCATCTCTCTTTTGCATCAATACAGCAGCAATTCCCTGAAGTGAAGCATCTGTATTTAAATAGAAATCATCATTCCAATTTGGAAGAACCACAAAAGGCTGCTTAAAAAAGGTAGACTGGAGATCATCAAAAGCTTTTTGGTGAACATCATTCCATTCAAAAGGTTTATTTTTTGCGGTTAATTGTGTCAAAACATGGGTGCGTTCAGCATACTTGTGAATTAAATGCCTATAAAATCCACATAACCCCAAGAATTTCTTGACCTGTCGCACAGTGCGAGGTGGGGCAAATTTGGTAATTTTGGCAATATTAGAAGTAATAGGTTGAATACAGTTGTGTGATATATGAAATCCCAAATAATCAATTTCGGTCTGGAAAAAAACACATTTAGATGGCGATAAAGTTAGATTATGTTTGGAGAGAACAGAAAAGACAGCCTCGAGCTTAGATACCATCTGGTCAAAGTTTTCGGCACAAACCAAAAAGTCGTCTTGAAATGCATGAATTCCGTGAATTCCTAGCAATTTTAACTCATCAATTAACTGATCCACGGCAGATTGGAAAATGTTGCTACTTACCTTAAGGCCAAAGGGCAAACGGTTATGAGCAAAAGAGCCAAATTCGGTCGAGAAAGTCACAATATCTTGGAGATGATTGGGAAGGAGAATTTGCCAATAGGCCGAATGCAGATCTAAAACGGTATAGTACTTATAGGATGAGACGGCATTGATTAACGTAGAAATTTTGGGAAGTGGGTATGTGGAACTTTCGATGACGGAATTTAATAATCTTAAATCTAATGCCATACGGTACTTAGGTGGTTCATTAGGCCCAGATTTCTTACGTACCATTATCATCGGACTCGCATAGTGGCTCACATTTCTAGAAATAATTCCAGCCTCAATTAATTCATCCAATTCTTCCTGAACCTGTCCTTTTAACGCCTGAGGAATTTCAAAAGGTAAGGCCTTAATTGGATTATTGTTACGCAAAATGACTGAAGGAGTGACAATGTCAGAACACCCTAAAGCTTTGACAGATTTACTAAACACAGAAAAATTTTTCATCAAAATGTTTAATAAAATATCTTGTTGTGAAGTATTTAAGTGATCTAATTTAAAATCTGAAGGACTAAGTTCCTCTTTCCTGATTTTTAATACTTCATCAGATGCCATAATTTGGTGACAAAATTGGGATTGATTGCTTGAGCATGTAGTTTCATTCAAAGAATCATTTAAAATTTCAAACTGTTCAGTGACATGACCCATTACCATACCTTTATTTAAATGAAGAGGATTGTTACCTATATTTCTGATAATAGAGGAGAAATTATGTTTCTCGACTAAGTGCACAGCGGGATGAATTTCACAAGTAATGTCATTAACGGTAGGAATAAAATAAATTTCAGATGATTTGACCGGTATGTCAGATAACGAAAAATTAGCAATGGCAGTTTCCCCCGGTTGGATAATTAATTTGTTTTTAAGAGCAACAGAAAAAGCCTTGTCACTATGCAGAGAATTAATTTTGGCCAAATGTTGTGAGATGTCAGTTTGAGGCATTAAAGGAGCTTTAAAATTATCAAAAGTGGCACTGCCAGTCTTAGTGTCAATTAACACATTGAAACGGGTTAAAAAATCATAACCTAATATCCCATAAAAAGAGGAAGGTGCAAAATCAGCAACAAAAAATGGGTGCTTAAAGAAATTTTTACCAATTTTAAATGAAACCTCAGCGCACGCAGAAAATGATAAGTTAGAATTTACAGTCCTGATAGTGACAGTGCGTGAGAGAAATCTGCATTTTGTCAAAGATTTTATCTGTTCGAAAACAGCTTTTGAAAATAAGCTGACCGAAGATCCTGAATCCAAAAGCATTGGGAATATCTCATGACCAATTGAAATATTAAGTATAGGTAAGTCGCTAACCTTGTTATCAGAATGAACATTAAAAATGGATTCGGATTGTTTGCATTGAGACTCATCAGGCTTTGAAAATTTCGACAAAAATTCCCCAATAGTATCTTTACCAATGGAGCTATTTAAAAAGGTATGTAAATCTGGATATGTATTATGTTTCTTACATTGAACAGATTCAGTCTCCTGTACACTAATATTTTGAGGGACCAGAGATGAGAAATCAGTTACCGAGGCCAAGCCGTCCCTCATGGATGACCCCCTCGCCAGTTTAAATTGTCACCATTTTGTGTTGGAGTATTAAGTCTTACTTCCGGCGATGAAAATCTGTTTTGCGACAGAAAATGTTGGGGTGGAACAAACTGGTTGGGGAAATTAAAGTTACCACGTGGCCTAAATGGAATACGAGGGGCAAAAAAATTTTGAGTTTGAGGCCTATTTTGACCTTGATTTGAGAAATTGTTAAGGGGTTGACCCCCATTGTAAATCCGGCAATTAATCATTAAGTGGTTTGTTCTACCACAAAATACACAAAAAGTGTTATTAGAATTTGGAGAGGCTTTTTGCTGGGGTTTGGGCAAAACAGTTTTCTCATTAACGGAAGAGACGCGAATGTACAAAGGACATTCAACAAGTGGGTGTGGACTTTCCCCACAAAGACGACAATTTGACATTAATTTAGTGACACATGTTGTTAAAGATCGTAAATTTTCGGCCAAGGCATCTATTTGCACTTGAGCACTAGTCATAGCATTTGTCAATTTTGGTTGGCCTGTTACATGTAAACAGTGTAACTTATTAGCCTTGTCGACTAAATCGGTAAACTTTGACGTGTCGACATCAAGTAGTTTGTCCTTGATATTCAATGGTAAAGCCGCCAAAAATTGGTAAGATTTTATTTGGGTGAGGGCAGCACTATCCGTAATAAAAGGATATGCTGAGTGAGCAGCACGTTCAACACGATGTGCTAAACTCTGAATACTCTCATGAGTTTCAAATTTGATATTTTGAAATTCTGAAAGGGACACAGAAGAAGGGGTATGCATTTTGAAAAATGCACGCAATTTGTCACAAGCCTGGTTAAAAGTCATAGACTCCAAGCAACTGGGATTGGTCGCAAAAAAATACAAGGCAGAGCCAGAAAGTTTTGACTTTAAAAACATAAGAGTCGTGGGATCATCCCAACCGTTTAAATTCTGCAAGTCCTTAATTTGTGATATAAAAAATTCAACAGTTTCTGGCTCGCCTGAATATGAGGGAATAGGGAAGTTAAAATTCCTACTCGCCACAGCACCTTGAGGTGACTCATTGGCCATATTCACACCTTGGGGTGGGTCGGTTTGAGTACTATCAGTTGACATGGCAACAAATGTGCCGTCTTTTACTTTAGCACAAAAATCAATGAGCATCTAATATAATTTTCACTTAATTCACACGGTGCAATCATGAGAAACAAAAATTTTTAAATGCAAATATTGTTGAAAGCACATGCACACATGAGAATAAATGCAACTAATAAAATAAAAATTGACATCAAATTTTTGAACTAAATTAAAAATATAAAATTAATATATCCCCCCATTAACATCACAGAAATACAAAAAGCCATATGAAAAAAACAACAAAAGTGCATATGCATTCAACTTCAGAAAAAAAAAAGGCATTCAAGACCTGGTCAAAAACGGCGCCATTTTGTCATGTTGCGCGCGATTAATTTTGTGAAATCATACGAAAACCAAAAAAAATCACGATTTTAGGCCGTGGAAGTGGAAGCATCGCTGCCGCGCATAACCTCAGACCAACGACTGCCTTGAATGCCCAAGAACAAAAATTTAAAAGAGACTTACCCGGGGGTGGTGTTTGTTGACGATAGAAAACACAAAATTAATTACCACACATTCTTTATTCTACGTTACTTCCAAGCGGACATGAAGACAGGCACTAGGGATGGTGATCACCAGAACATTTCACTTAGTATAAAAAAAAACAAATGCGAGGAATACAGACTTAAGAGTTCATGAATGGAGCTGGGTTTTGTTGCTAAGTTCGTTAACGATCAAAAAAAGGTAGAGTTCTCGCGGAGGGTGGTGGAATATTTAAATTGAAATGGACGAAGGACGTACAGTTCGCTATGAATATGGTGGGATGTTATCGAGGGATGGCTTTTGATAAAAAAAAATGTCCGTTGCAGGCCGATGTACGTTGAGACGAAAATGGTGCAGGCTGTAATCACCATGGTGACAACATTGAGCTCGTCACACGCTTAAAAAGGAATCAGGATACTTTCAAGGTAATTGCGGATCCATGCCGTCACCTCATGGTATGTAGATCATCGAAGAAGTAGTTACATTAAGGGGACGATTCAGGTGCACTCTGCGTGCCGCCATCGGACGCCATCATTCAAACAGGTGATGGATCCTACGCTCCATCTTCAGCTGCGACGAAGTAACATTCTTGAGTATTATATTTTAGACAAATATGAAAAAATAAAACGTTCACCTCATGTTGAGGTTATTAATGATTTTGCGGCGAGCAACGGCCGTCCCCAGACGCCGTGCACCGATGCATCATTATCGCCATCGTAGAACAAAAACCGGAGCCGCAGAAAATTGCGACCGAGCGGACAGAGAGCAGCAAGTAGAGTGAAGTGGGGTGGAAAAATGAATCGGCAAATGAGCGATCAGATCCGGGTACGCGGTGATGCGCGGGAACCAATGAGTGCGTTTGGCGCCCAAACAACGAAGGGAAGGGGACGCTACGCCATTTTAATGGCCGACAAGAAGATGCAAAAAAATCAGATCGACGCTTGAAAAATTGACAAAAAGCTAAACGATGGGAAAAGTGAATAAGTCATATTTTGATATCGTAAAGTGTGCGAAATTTAACGGGGGAACGCGGGGAAAACGTGGAATGCACAAGAAAATAAAAAAACAACAAAATGGGGGAAGAAAACGATTAAAATGACCGAAAACATGGGAAAAATGTAAATGGGTAAAAAATGTGATATGCATTATCACATTTATATATATTATTACACAAATTACGTACAAAAACCATGGTTGAGCCTGAATGCAGGGAAAGAGAGGGCCTCAAACATGGCAATTTTTCCTTTTTTTTCGACAAAGTTTGGCGACTCCTGAAAGGCTGTTTTGAAGGTCAGCCACAAAATTTACGATGTATTTCAATTTAAGTATTAAATGTCATATTGTCAACACGAGAATTTTTTGGCTCATGCTTAATACACGGAAATAATCGCATTTAAAAAAACTTTTTTTTGGAAATCCTCTACGTCGGGCTCCACTTCACGAATTTTTACAGGTTCCCAAAAATTGTTTTGGGGGAAAAGAAAAAAAACGTGTGTCTTCTAAAATTTTTAAAAAATCCACCATAAAAATTTGAGCAAAATCAAAAATTGTGTATATCTGAACACCCCATTTCTGCCCGGTTTTTATAAATACTAGCTCATAAACAGTGCCACTATATTTCATTATTTTATTCACAAACTACTCTAATCATTCACTGATTCATTATTTTTGTACTATTTCATTTTATCCTGTATTCACTTTTGTTTCAAAGAAAGATATTTTAACATAGTGGAAAAATATACTAACTCCCACTTTACATCATGGTATGGGGCAGAAATTTTGCACTTTTTTTTGAGAGTACAAATAAGGTAATTTAAATTTCGCTGATTTTCCCTATCAGTTAGTTACCTCGTTTCAGTTTAACATTCAATTTCAGAAACCATATTTAATTTTCATAGGCACATCTCCATCAACATTTCCAAGACAACGGCATTACATTAAACATTTAAGATCCGTCTTCTAACTCGACCAATTTTTTAAGGGAAAAAATGTAAGTAGCTTTCTGGATTATCTAGTTATTAGCACCAAGCAAGATATTTTTCAATGCAATTTCCAAGTAATGCTTCTTTGCAGACAAGAAGACTGAGAAGGTTAGTAGCTATGTAAGATGTTGATAGTGCAAAACAATTCTTGTAACTTATTCTACACATCAAAGCTCATGGACCAGCCTCATAATCCTCATTTGAAACAGGGTCTATTTGCAGAGTAAAAATCAAGAACTTTCCAGAACTGTTAATAACAAAAATCAATGTGGTACAAATAAAATAAAACTAATTAAACACAAGTTGCATAATAGATGCATTTAAAACTAATGTACAGTATTCTAACTCCAAAGAAGAAACTTCACATTCAGTACTTTTAAAAATCCTAGACTGCACATTTAATAGATTTATACACCAAAATAAAAATCAGGGGTCATAGCGAATTTTGGCAGTCGAAAAGTAGGATATATTTTTGCAAAAAAGTAGAGCACTTTTATAAAAAAGTAGGAAAATGTAGGACCAGTATTTTAATGCAAAAATAGGAAATTTTCAAAAAAATTCAAAATTAATTGAACAATATTTTTTATAAAAAAAACTTCCTTTTCATATATTAAACTCACCAGAACATATCTAACATGCAAAATATAAAAATAAATGAACAAACAAAATAAAAAGCATCATATTTAACTGGAGTACTATATACTTTTTTAGGTTGACTCAACTCCTTAAGCCAGTTATTAAAAATTACATTTATTTGAAGATTTTTTTTTTTCCAAAATTCAGATGGGATATCATTTATAAGCATGAAGTCAAAAAATATGTACAATACTGATGAAGAAGCAATGTTAGATTGTCTACTCCAGAAACTTCAAATTATAAAAGTAAAACTAACATTTTTTAGAGCTGTTTGTGCATAAAGCTTTGTTATTTTAATTGCATTACTTTTTTAAATAAATTTTTTTATGATGAATAGATGAAGCATCATTTATAAGCATGGAATAAAATGACATGTGCAATACTTATGTAGAAGCAACATTAGGTTGTCGACTACAGAAACTTCAAATTAAAAGCAAAACTTGTAACGTTTTACAGCTGTTAGTACATAAAGCTTTGTTATTTTATCATTTTTTATGCTACATCCTTAGTCATATGTTTTATCCTAGAGCTCAGTTACATTTCTTCCAAAAATGTTTCTTTTAAATGAGTTTTATTAATTTTAAATTGTAAATTTCCTTTTTTAAATACTAATATGTACTTTTTCAAATTCCTAGCCAAAAGCAAGCAAGTAATTTCAAAAAAAGAAAACGAAAAATAATATGTCCTTTGGAGTAGGAAGTTTGAGCTTGTCGTTTCAAAGAAGTGTTTGTATTACTAGTAAAAAAACATTATCACCCAGTATTGCAGGTTAACAGGCATTATGTTGAACATAATACAAACTAATATGTAAAGTTATACCACTGAGCAAGAATAAATAAGACAGGGATGCCCCTTCAAAAGAAAGGGTGCATCCGACTAAAGACTACTACCCCCCCCCCAAAAAAAAAATACCCCTTAAAACAACCCCCCGTAAAAATTTAAACGTTGCTGTCGGCGCCATGATCCCTCTAGGTGGACAACCCTGAATAAAAATAAGTTAAATTTTTGTTAAAAATCAAATGCTATTATTTTGTAGAAAAAGGACATTTGAGCATTTCCGCTGTTTTGTATTGGTGTGTACTTCCCTTAGCTTAGCTCCCATATTCCTCCTCCGAGAGGAAAATTCTTAGATAAGATATAACAAGTATTGGTCACTCTGAGAAAACACATTCATGTTATTTACTGCACCCTCCTACTCTCTCTCTCTGTCTATCCTTCCCACTCTTTATCCACATTAAACTCTTTACTTTGCAAACTTTCTAAAAGCGCCTGCACAGCGTGTTTTTTTTTTTTGGAGGGGGGGGGGGCTTCTAATAAATTCTTTTTTTTTAAAATTAAATTTAAGCATTTAGTTAGTCAGTTTAGCACCCCCAAAATCTGGCGCCCGGGGCACGAGCCCCGTCTGCCCCCCTCTAGTTATGTCCCTAAACAGTCTAGGCACTATGCACGTCACAGAGATCCTGACAGACAGAGAGACTTTCAACTTGATTATTAGTAAAGATTGTGAAGCGCCAGCTTCAAAATCAATGTTGATTGAGGAATGAGAAGTTTTTTGGTTTTAGGCGAGAGAATGATAACCTTTTTGAAGCATTTTATTGCACTTTAAGTGCTACTACATCTAAAAACCAAGCAATTTAAAGATGGCGGAAAGTTTGAACTAATTGTGCTCAGTACTTACGCAACAAAATATTTTAGGTCAGAAATAACATAAAATTTCAAACTTAAATCTTTTTTAACTAAAAGAAAAAAAAAAATCTTTATTTCTCTAAACTAAACTACTAAAAATTATGTCTATTTTACAAAAAAACTCTTGAATTTTAAAATAATGTAACAGGAAAAAGGGGGGAAAGGATTCAGTTTTTTTTTAAAGTATTGTTCAAATTGAAATTCAAATATAATAACTAAACGTTACATATCAGCAAAAAAAAAAAAAAAAAAAAAACACCCTACATAATCAAGTATTATTATCAAAAGTTTGTATTTATATTGATGGAATTTTTTACTATGTACTTTTTAAAAAACAAAGTTGTTTCTTAATACAAGCAGGAGAATTCAGAAGAAATTACAAGCATGTTACATGTACAACTTTGTGAAATAAATTCAATATTAAACATAAACAATTCACAATTTTCAAAATTTTCAAACCTGAATGCAAATTACTTGAAATCACACCAATGAAATGTTCTGAAGGAATTTTGAGCTGAACTCTAAAGGAAAATCAAGCTAAAAAGTAGGAAAAATAGAAATTTTTTGCTAAAATGTAGGAAAAGCAGGACATTTCCTACTTAAGAAAAGTAGGAGGAAAATGACCCCGGAAAAATACTTTTGCAGTAAAATAGATTGTGAAGAGAGAACAGTTACTTTATTTCCCTTCAGTGACCAAAATTTTTAAAGATAAGTAATAGTTTTAAGTCTGCATACTTAACATAAAAAGCAACATTCCCCCCCCCCCCCCCCCCAACGTTTGCTAATGCCCCCTTTTTTTGGAGAGGAGATTACAACACTTTGCTACAACTGCATTTTCGGGTTAAGGAATAAAGAAAATCAAGGACTTTCCAGACATTATTGCACATTATCCCAATTTTCTAGGACTTTCAATGCCTAAAAAAAACAATGAAATTCAAGGTTGCAGATTGCATAAGCATCTGGTTTAAACACATACTTCCAATCTTAATATGGTATTTTTTCCATATAAGGAATTACTACTTATTATCAAATTATCATGCTGTGGAGCGAGTTTCATTGTTGACGACGTCAGGAGCGTTCCTCGATCATGCGCTATTATATAATTGAGGATATAGAATGAAGTCATTTTTTTTACACAAACTTAAATTATTACAACTAATAATTTCATAATAACTGAAATAAAATATTTATTGAAATGATAAGCTAATTTAAATTACCTTTGGTTAAAATAACATCAGAGTTTCAAAATGCTTAAAATATTTACAAGATGCATGAGGTTGCAACCTCAAGCACGGACGCAGAAATATTAAACAGCTCTAAAAAAGCATTTGCACACGTGATATTTAAAAAAAAAAAAAAAATCAGGGGTGGAAAATAGAGGAAAAAAGTAATTGAAATTTAAAATATTACAATTGAATATTTCGTTATTTTTTTAAATATAAAATTTCAAACATTCTAAATGTTAAAAAACAAACTCTCTCTCTCTCTCTGTACACATTTCTTCTCTTCCCCTATTGTCTTCCATTTTATAATTAAAAATATTTTTGTTGGAAAACTTTTTGTTAATTCAATATATTACAATGAAAAGCAATTTCAACACACTTGCTCAGTTCATTATGAACAGATTTCCATTGTATTTGTATGTTGTTCTTTTCTACATTTATTTCAACATTGGAAAATTTAAAAAGCAATGTTACATCAATTTTGGGGGGGGGGGGGGGATTAAATAATAATAACACACTTAAGATTGAAATCAAGCTTAAAATAAGTTGTTTTAAAGTAGTAAACTTCCAACTTCCAAAATATTCAAAATATTTTTAGGATGCAACAGGATTGAAACCTCAAGTATTACATGAATTATCGGCAAACTACGTACTTGAATTTGGAATGCTACCAAAATATAAATTCCCATTTTACGAAGTAGAAATAAAAAAGAAGCGGGTGATTCGGCTAAAAAGCGAGAGTCTGTCGCCAACATTGGGAGAGGAAACAACAGGCAACTTAGCTAAATTTACTGAAAAGAGATGATTATCAGTTAAGTCACATATACATATTTTAAATTGCTCTTATCTATACAAAAGCTATATTCAAATTTAAAGCCAGAGACAACAGAGAGATACAAGAGTACTTTGTTAATTTAAGGTTGCTTTTACTTTCTAAGGAGTGCTTATTAGTGTTTATGAATCCTGCTCTCAATTTATTATTGTACTAAAAATATAAAAATTCAAGTAATGAAAATAAGTTTATTAATGAAATAAATAGACAAAAATAAATGTATTTTAACTATTTATTTTTCTTAACAATCTAATCAGTGCAATACATACAGGCAATTGTACAAATACTATTGTTTGATTTTAAAATAGAAAAATCACTCAGTGACAAAAGAATACTGTTTGTGTCAAAAATATTTTCAAGCTGGCTCCTTCAACACATATGTAACAAAAAGATTTCAACCTTAAAAAATTATAAAAGGAATATTGAAACAGTAACTTGTTTGCTGACTGTATATTTGAAAAATTGAAGAAAAAGAAAACATCTTGTAAAAAAAACTTTAAAATTACACAAATTTGTACTTTTGTTATTTTTTCTTTGGAGCAGAAGTAGTTGCGGCGGCAGCAGCTTTTCCATCAAAATTTTGTCCCTTTTCTTTGCCTCTCAATTTCATGCCTAAAATTTAAAGGTATTTATATCAATTTTAACACATACTTTATTTTCATTATTTAATTTATAAATGAGTCATGTATACAATTTTTATTAATTTGTGCATTTTTTCAGAGCTATTAAAATTAACTTTATAAAATTGTATTACTTAGCTTCTATTTTAGTACTAAGTGATTTTAATGTTTTCTTCAAGGGAGTTGAATATAAAAAAACCTATTGCACAAAGTAATTCCTCCACCATCCAATATGCCTAAAGGTACGATTCAAAAACAGCGTGTTTATTTTATTTAAATTTAAGTGCCCAAATAGGATATGAAGTGCAGTATATCACAATTCTCAATTTTAGGTCTCTAGCGAGAATTTCAACATAGCAGAGGTAAATTTTCGAAAGGTTGCTCTAATGGGCTTTTAAATAATTATGAATTTTCATTGAAGTAATTAATGAACAATGAAAAACATTTAACACGAAGCTGAAGAGAATTTTTTTTTTTCATGTTGAAAGAAACTCATGTTAAAAGTATTGCCTTAAACCCCACTTGTACTGTTTCAGACTCCCATATCATTTTGTCTAAGGGCCATTTCACAGTATTTGAGTGTTGCGAACTCTACATTTCACAAAGTTTAAACATCAATATTTATTACATTAAGATATAGAAATTAATTCTATTCTTACTAGTCTAGTTGCCCTACCAATACACTAACTGTAAATAAAATAAAGAGCTAATTTAACAGCAATTAAGTAGTTATAGCCAAAAAGGTATGTTGCGGAGTCTACACATACAAATTCGTTAAAAAGTTGACCAGCATAGAGCTCCATTCCCTCTGAATCTATTTATCCCATATTATCAACGCTTTTGTTTTTTAAACACTGATACACTACAGGCAGTAAGAATGCAAAAAAATAATTCAAATAAAAAAATTGAAATATTAGATGAAAAAAACTTCACGTACACAGAGAGAGTGAAATGCTTTATGTTGCAAACTCTACAAATTGTACCAATTGACTTGTGTCAATTTTTTTTTTTTTAATTTAAATTTGTTTTACAAGAAAAAAGCGATTAAAGATTAATATTTACATTTGTTTTACAAGGAAAAGTAATTTAAGGCCTTCAATTAAGGAAAGAAATACTGTCTCTTATTTCTTCATTGTAAGCAAAAAATCTTCCAGAGTCAATGGGTGCTGGATCCTCTGGAAGCTTCATTAAGTATCCTGTTGCAGGAATTGTTTCCTTTTCTGGGTTTTTTAAAGGTTTGAATTTGAATCTACCAGCTGGACCACAAATTTGATTTCAATAGATTTCTTTAAATCTTCACTGTTTCTTCTGCACACCATTGGTCCTTAAACAGGACAGCAATACACTAGTCTTTTTGAAGATACTATTTGTGGCGTGATAAAGTGTTTTTATCTTCCTTCTTTAGTAAAGACATATCAACTTGTTTTGAGTCAACATATGGTGAATTAAAACTGCAAATCACTTTTTGCTCATGAATTCTAAAGTGGTGCATATTTCTAGCTTGCAGAATGTCCTCACATTGGCTATTTCTCTGCTCTAAGTGAGTAGAACTTGCAATTTCATCAATGCTTTCAGGGCTGACATATAATACCGTTATCGACTTTGCTTCTCGTCTAGTAATGCTGAAGAACACTTCAGCATCATTAGGAACATTTACATATCTTCCTTGCATGGTGCATAACCATACAATTCACTTTTACCTGGGCACCAATTCGATACACTGGCCCTTTTCCATGTGCTGTGTGAAAGAAATCCCAAGAAGTTGTGCAGTCATGATCTATTCTATGCATTTTAAAATTCATTTTTAAACTGTCCCTCACATCCATCAGACTTTTAATAAACATGTCTTTTTGAAGATAATTTAGATTTCAAACCTCCCAAATTTTTGAGTCAAATGCAAAAATGTATGTTTTTAGCGGCATTAAGAACTGTGTGTGTTAAGTAAAATAATAAAAATGCTTTTTTAACTTGTAATATGCCAGTTTTTTTTTTTTTTCAGTTTTTTTTTTTTTTTTTTGTAATATATTGAGTAATACAGATGTAATGGTGGCGAAAAGGTGTTATTTCATGACAAAAGAACTTTAATTATGTTTAAAAATGTATTTAAAAAATTTACTTGTAATTTTTTCAAAAATATGCGATTTACACATAAAAAATCTTACTCTGCAGAAATTCATCTATCGTGTTTCTGTTCGGAACCAATTAACCACAATGAACGAGGGTTGATTGTACACATGTTTTGGGGACATAAAGAACCCCTTTTTCAATGGAAAAGAGGTGAGCCTATGAATGAAAACACATATGATAAAAGCTTGGATTTCTGTTGGCAGTTCTCTGAAAATTTGTGCAATTTTATGTTGTAACAAGAAAAGTTTTAAAATTGCAAAACTTTTTTCAAATACATTGATTTTTTCCTTTTTAACTAAAAATAAAAATGGTAAAAGTGGATAATCTAGCCTCATCCTCCCCTGCATAATTAAGAGCAGTCTATTAAATGAAGCAAAAAAACAAAAAAAATTACAAGTTTCTCACCTATCACCCTTTCAATTTTTGTAAGAACTTGTTGGTTAGGCACTGCTCTTCCAGCTTCATAGTCATTTATAACTTGTGGCTTTTCATTTACTCTCTAAAAAGAAAAACAATGAAATTTTTTAATTTTCACAAGATCAAGAACCTGCTAAATGAAATAAAAGAAATCATAAAAACTAAATTTGTCAATTCCCGACCTTAAACCAAAACCAGAAACTGAAAATGCAAAAGTAAGGTCTGAAAAGACTTTTTGGTAAAGGCTGATTAGAATATTAAAGACTAATCAGTTATATTTATTTAATACTATTTTTTTAAAAAAATATAATAGTTATTATATTTATTTTATTCATTAGGAAAATTTATTCATCTGTCCCAAGCAGCCATTTTCTAGCTTTTGATTAGTAAAAAGTAAAAAATTCAGCAGGAAAAGAAAAGAAATAAAGTCCTTATTTCTGATGAGATTTTTTTGAAAGTAAAACCTATAAGCCTGTTAGACATACATTTTTTTTCATAATGAAGTAGAAAAATACAAAATCAAGACAATTTTTTTATATGCTCTTTTTATACGAAATTACTAGCAGATCAGTGTTGCACGAGTGTTAAATACAGGGATAGAAATTTTAAAAAATACATCACTGGTCAAATGGACCAGTAACTACTAAATTTCAGTGGTGTGTAGACACATTTAGGAGTCCAATATCATCTCCTGGTTTTAAGTAATAAAAAATTATAAAATAAGATGTTGTAAATAGTCTACTGAATGACAATAAAAAGTCTACACAGAAGGATTGAACTTATTCTAATAAATGCTTAATAAATTAGGCTATCTCTTCCTTTCGCTAGGACACTTCACTTTTTTCTTTTCAAAAGTAAACAAAGAAAGCTATCCCAAAATTTTAAATGTTGTGACAATCAGTTGATCTGCTTTGTAAGCCGATCACCTTTTTACCTATTCAATTTTATTTAAATTAACAAGAAGTTCCACCTTGACTTTAACAAGCCTCTTCTCCTCCTGCATACATGGGTGACAGACACTCAATTGGATGACTTGTAGCAGTTTTTGAAGAAGGGAATATCAATTTTTGGGACAGAAAAACTTTTGCAGCAGGGAAAATCATGTTTTGTAGCAGGGAAAAAAAAACATTTCTGCTGTTTTATAAACTTAAATTAATACTCCCTTCCTTGGTTTTCGTTTCTTAAAGACCATGTGATACTCATCATTTCACGCTAATTCAGTTTAAAATTGATTAACACAAAAGAAGTGAAGTAAAGACTATATAATGTAAAACCCTACAGGATTTGCATAACATTTGAAATAGTTCTGTTTAAAGAACTAAATTTTTATTGATAACACTAAAATTTGACGATAGCTACTAAAAAAAAAAAAGAAAAGTAGTCGACAAACAGAGGAAAAAAAGGTGCGTAAAGTTTTCTTTTACCTATTAATATGTAAAGATAAGAAAAGAAAAGAGAAGATTAACTAAAAATATATATAAAATTTTATTTCTTTTTTTAGTATTGAATGCATTACAAATGTATATAATATGTACTATATTCTCATATGTTTTTATTAACTTAGTGTCATTCAACACTTTTAGCTTACTGTCTCTTGATCTAATTAAATTTCACTCATTAAAATATATATTTTTGTTTTGCATTAGCAGGGTTGTTTGGCTTAAACCAAATGGTTTAAAAAACAAAAAACATGTTTTTTTTTCAGAAACGTTTTTTTTTTTTGAAAAATTTTATTGTTTTACCCCAAATGTTTTCACAAATTTTACATGTTACTGCTAAGAGTAAAATTTAACAAATGCAAAGTAACTAATAATCTTTATAGATAATTTATAGATTTAATAATTTTAGAAACAAACTTTATAAGGTTATGCAAGTTTGCTAAATAGTTTTTATTTTGTTCTTTTCCTTTTTTAAATCTATGCAGCTTTCTTATTAAGTATACCACTCATAAGGGGATGGCATGAACTTGTTTATCAAGAAAAATTTTAAACATGGTTCCTCTGATATTTAACGAGGGCACTGAATCTGATGGTGGAGGTCTAATTTTTTGTAACTTCACCATTTTCCAGATATATGCAATTAAAATATAGCATATTATAGCAGATTTCAATGACGAAAGTCTCGGTGTATGCAACAGGATACGAAAATTTTCATGTTTCTTTTACATATTAGGATTGACTTGGGACTAATTCATACATGGACACTGAATTTAAAATAGAATCTGAAAATTAATACACCATTTTAACAGGAGCGTATATAGGAATTTATTTCTGGAGGAGCCTACACCAAAAATAGCGAGAACTTTCCAAATGTTTGAAACATTTAAGTTCTTAAGCATTTTGAGGTGGGCAAAATACGCCCACACTATTTAAGAGAACAATCAATGACTATGGAAAAGCCTCATAAGCGTTGCATAGCTAACTATCGAGGTTTACTAAATCGAAATATACCATTATATGCTATATTTCAAAGGTTCATATCTTAAAAACAGGAAAGTTAGCACCATCAGACTTGGCGCACTTCATGTATGTAAGAACCACATTTCATTTTTTTCTTCTGGAAAACAAGTTTGTATTGTGCTTCCATTAGAAGAATATAAAATTCTTTCTTACTGTAGCAAGATCTTTTTGTGTAAGGCCTTTATTTTGCCTGCCTTGTTGAATTAGACGACCAACCTCCAGACCAACAGTATCATGATGGAGCTGTTCTGTTTCTCTATCCAACTTGGAAGTGTTTAGAGTTGTTTGATGCTGCTTGTTAGTAGCAGCATTGACTGAAAGAAGAAATAAAAGCATTTTATTTAAACTAACATATTAGTATCCGAATACAGTTAGCTCTCTGTTGTACAGCTGCTCCCCTGTTCGTTAAACAGAGAGTCAACTGTATATTAAAAACATACAACAGACACATAGGGTAGTGAAACTTATAATTATAGCTTTGAAATATAGTAAACCCCATTTAAGAAGTATTCCTGCTTTATAACTACTTTTCTCTGACCCAAAATTAATTCCTATTTTTAATGTTAAGTTTATCCTATCAAAAAGTATAGCATCATTCCCCACTTCAACTAACCAGATTTTTCAAATCTTTCCCATACAACCATCACCGATTTGGATCAATTTTATAAAGATGAAGACATGCCTTAGAAACTAACAAAATTCTTCACATGAAAAATAACCTGTTTTTATTTATTTATTTATTTTTAATGCGTTGTAGAGATCAAGTTTGTCACCTTCTACCTCCTTTTTGTTAGTACCATTAGAAAGGAGATTTAATTTCAAAATAAATATTTTTTCCAATGGTGATCTTTTATATAGTTTAGGATTTAAAAATAAGCCTGAAAAACTATCTGTGGTTCACGAGAAAAGCTCATTCTATAAATGTATAACACAGTAACTGCATGGAAACAGGTTCAATAGGGTTTATAGCTGTTATTAGTCAGAAATGGTTTTTTATTATTCTTTCAAAAAGTTAGTTTGAAAATTAAATATGACAAACGGAAAAATATCTTATTCAAGATGGAACAAGATATTTTCTGTTTCTTCACCACAATACAGTCGAGTCTCGACTTACGTGAGTGATGTGTTCCTAGACCCCTTGCCTAAGTCAAAATTTTACGTTGTGGAAAAGGTTATGCATACGATTTTTTTAGGAACATAAACTCTTTTAGACAGTAAAAACATCCCTCTAACAGATTTAAACCATTCCTCAAATACACGTAAGTTTCTTCCGTAAAAAAAACTGAACTTCTACTGTATTTAAAAAAAAAAATGTTTTATTCAACACAAAATACTGATAAAATGCACAAAATGCATGATCAGTGAGAGGGAGGGACACAAAACAGGGGCCAATCCAGGATTTTTTTCTCACTACCTATTTTTGTGAAAGTATTGCATCATTCTATTTTTGTGAAATTTTAGACGCATCCTAATTTTTGTAAAAGAAGTAGTGGAACAAGTGTAATTTTAGTTTGAAAAGTGTAAATGTCATCTAGTATTATTTTTAACAGGTTTCGTTTTTTTTTTTTTTTTTTTTTGGGGGGGGGGGGGAGCTGAAAACCTAAGAAGTATGAAAAATACCATTGTAATTTCAGCTGAATGGTCTATGTACTGTGTACAATATAGGAAATTATGAGAAAAACGGTTCCTCAAAACAGATGTTTAAAGATTGTGATAACATTGCATAAATACACTTTGGCGAGAAACAGCTAAAAACAGGGGTGATTGTGACTCCATAAAAAAATACCTGAACTTTTTTTCCCAAGAAGAAAAAGTGTTTTGAAGGGCATATATATACATTACGTGTATGCACACATTATTTATATGCATAATTATTTGTTGGGGCTCAAACTCGAAGCTTTATTTGGACTTAATACGTCCATGTGCATGGAAGGAATTTAATTCTTTTAATTTTTATCATTTCTTAAAATTTTTCAAAGAATGTTTTATTTCCCTCCACTGCATCTGAATCCTTAACCATTAATTACATTCATTTACTAAAAGTGCATAAAGATTTCAGAATTAAAAAAGTTTGGGGCAAGAGGGGCAGCATGCATTATGATCACTGTGCAATAGAGATAGGCGATATGCGAATTTTAATACCACGATAAATCGCTCACCAAATATCGATATTTTCGATACATATAGGTCGTTAAATTGCAACATTTTATGGGGGGAGGGACTACAAAGACTATTAAATAAGCATCTGCAACCGAGAAAAGTCATAGACCATTTTGGTGAATAGCTATAGCAAGGATTTTCATGTGTTTGTGTCTAGCTAGGCAGATTATACCACAGAAACTTTTGGAGAAATTAATTTAGAAGAATTTAAGTCTTTTTATTAGTGGGTGGCAATTTTTGAGGGAAAAGGGGGCTTGGTAAAATTGAGGGGTGCCATCGCAGTCGGGGGGGGGGGAATGGGCACCCCTAATTACATCATCTGCATACTAAGATATGCAACAGAGAAACGCTATTAGTCATCTTGAAAAAAAAATATTAAGGGGGGAAATATCAAGTAACCCTCCTTCCTCATCTTGTCTAGCCTTTATTTTGTCTCCCACCCCAGCTGTTCTTCGATAATTACCATAGAGCTTGCAAAACATGACGGTAGCTTATGCTTTATACCAAACGAAACGTCTTCAATTTGGACTTTCGGCGTTTCATTAAACATCAACCAAAATTTTACAAAAGTGAGTTTTTCTGAAAGTATAGGAGTTCCGGTATTTTCGAAGATGAAGATACCGGAAATCAAGATGAAAATACCGGAAATCCGGTAAAATACCGGAACACAATCACCCCTGTAAAAATGAGTTAAAATACTACAAAAAGGTTTCTATTTAAGCGATTGTTCATATAAACCTACTTATAATTTTATTTTATGAGTATATTTTGTTTTAAACAGAGAAACAAATTTTATATTTTAAAATTCGAATTGTTGGGAAATTTTCGATGTTTTTGTGAAGCTACTGATTTTAATACTAGATTTTTGTGAAAGTACCGATTTCAAAACAAGATTTTTGTGCAAGTACCGAAAAACGGTAGCAAAATCAACCTGTATTGGGCCCTGCAAAATAACACAGCACGGTACGTATAGTATGTAGCAATAATAAAATGCTGCATTAAAATAGTACTGTACAGTAGATACAGTATTACTATTTATTACTTGAAAAATTAAAGATGATGATTTATGCTCCATGATCAGATTGTTATTCTTATCTAATATATTTTTAAATCAGGGTTGGCCGGATTGGACCCAATGGGTTTTTTTGAAAAAACCCATTTAAAAAAACCCATTATTTAGCCCACTTTTGGGTTTTTTAAATTTTCTGAGAACTTTTTTTAAAAAAAATAATTAATTTAAATACTTTTACAATTTAAACTTCTTTTTTATTTCTTCTTCACAATAGGCAATGGACATAAAAAATGAATTTTGAACTTTAATAGTATTTCTTAACTCTTAAGGGCATTAAAAAATGCTTCAAAGATTTTAAATAAATACAGTCGACGCTCATTATAACGACCACACATTATAAAGACCATTCCATTATAACGACCAGTGGTAAAAGCCCAAACTTTGTCCCTATGAACTTAATGTTAATTTGCTTTCGGTATAACGACCGTTCTGTATCTTCTAATCCGATACAACGACCGAATTCAGCGGGCACTATTTCCGATGTTTTTCCAATAAAGCAAATTTGTAGCTTGAAATGATCTTGATAACTGTTTACAGACAGCTGCATGTAGTCTTCACTGTTCAATCCAACTTTGAGAGGGGGTGGGAGTACTACTCAAAACAGCACAGAAAAAATAAAGGGGGTATAAAGTGAAATTTCCGGATTCCGAAGTAAAAGGGGTTGACACATTTTATGTTAGTTTGGTGTTTGATCACGTGGTTTTTAAGATCTTTGCAGTTTTGCATCTCTCTGAAGCAGCATGGAATGAAGTCTCAGAAAAGACCCTCAAAAATTGCTTTCATCATGTTGATTTTGAAAAGCAAAAGGAATTGGAATCTACGGCTGAAATGCAAAAGCAACTTGCTGAAGTCAGGCAATCCAAGATGAACATTTCGATGAAGAAGATGAAATGCTGTAAAATGTTTTTAAGAAAATGAAACTGGATGAAGAGTTAAACTAAAACAATTATGCTAACATCAATTCTGATTTAGCATGTGTTGAGCATCTGTCAGAAGATGAACTATTTCTCGATACTGTGCACAAAAATTAATTGATGTATCATGATCAGATGAAGAAGGAATTGAGACCAAAGTTTCTAATGTGAAAAGTTTTGAATGTTCAAGGGAATTTTAAATGTTCTTTCAAAGGCACACTACTTATCATCTATAACTGAAATGGAAAATTGTGTTTTGCAAAAATCATGTGCGTTAAAAAGGCAAACAAGTGTTTCTGATTTTATCTTCAGAAAATAAATGATTTTTAAGTAAACGATTTTTAAATATGTAATCAGTTTTTTCCCATATTTTCTACTTTAAAATCGGTCATAATATTTTTCACCCATTATTTTTTAAAAAATGTCTATGATAAAAAATACTTTAGGAATTTAACTGGAATCTTTGAAAAAATGCAAACTTTATTAGAGCACCATTACATGCGTGATGCATGTATATATGTTTTTTAACTTCTACCTCTTATAACGACCACCCATTATAAAGACCTTTTTCTCTGGGACGGAGATGGTCGTTATATCGAGCGTCGACTGTATATTTAACTTTTTCCTTCAACTGGTCAATAAGGAACTCAAATTATCTTGACTAAATCCTACGCACGTCAGATTTTCTTGGTATCTGCAGATTGTACAAAGGATACTACTTTAGCTAAAAGGCTCTCATGTGAATTATTTTCTGCAAACCAACACGTCACAAAACTCGAATAAACAAGGTATAACAGGGTTCATACACTTTTGGTTAAAAAAAGTTCCCTGACTTTTCCAGGTTTTCCAGGTTGTTTTTTAGAAAATTCCAGGTTACTCGCTTCATTCAAAATTTAAGTTTAAATAGTAATATTTTCAAAATAATTAAAATTGTTTAAAGTAGCGATGCAGAACTGAAACTTCTCCCCTTAGATTTAAAAAAAAAAAAAAAAAACTTGGTTTTTTTCTTTCGTTTGTTTTTTTTGTCAAAATTTTAAGTTTTTTTTAAACATTTTGTTCAAAATTGTTTTAATTTGTTTATTATTTGTTGAAAACAGAGTACTTTCAACTTATTTTAGCGTTTCTTTGATGTCACGCGTAATATTATAGCGTTTTGCTGTAGTCCTGCAGCAACCTTTTAGCATCCGCTTTTGGTTTACAATACTTTTTATTTTCTTATAAGTAGGTTACACGAAACATATTGAGCAAAATGCAATGCCAAATTTCAGTATAAATATGATTAACTTGTTGCATCAATCGGCATACCATGTAATGCATAGTAACAAAAATCAACATCCACCAATCATAGGCTAATGCCAATAATCTTTTTTTTTTTTTTTTTTTCACATATTAAAGGACGCTTACATTAAAATTTCAAACTTTCTTTTCCAGAAAGTAATAGTCAATTTTCAAAAATTCATAACTTTTTGCACATTTAATGTTATTTTCAATATTACACATTGATATAAACGTCCAATTCTGTTTCTGGAAGTTTAAGTCTACTTCCATTGTGCAAACGATCAAATATGGCGACAAAGTGAAAAATTTAAAATAATAAGTAGATTTTTGGATTTGTAGTATAAAAGTAGTAATAAATAATTAATAATCCTTAAAAAACTACAATAAAAGCAAAATAGTCAGAATTTAGCATATAAGAGTCTAAATCAATTAAAACAAAAAAAATGTTATGAAGTTAAAATTTTGCATTTTTCCAGAAAATAATTACAAATTATCCGGAAAAAAGGGCACAATTTGTGTTGTTTTCAATAGTTTGCATTGCAATTAACATCCAATGCCGTTTTCGGGAACTTAGGCACTTGAAAAATCTTGTGTACTTCCATCTTGGGAATGACCAAATATGGCGGCTATGCCCAGAAATAAGAAATAACTTTTTTTAAATTTGTTGCATGAAGACAATTAAAAAATAATAAATCTTCATGATAATACAATTCATTGAAAAGTTTTTATCACATTTGCGTCCGAGGCAGTGAGGATAAGATTAAGTTTTAAGAACAAAATTTTTCATTTCTCAAGAAAATTATTTCAAATAATAATAGAAAAAACAATTTGCAGGCCATTTTTTGTTGTTTTCATCAGTTTTCAATTAAAGAAAACATCCAATTCTGCTTTGTTTTTAGAAACTTAGGCATTTTTGGATCGTATCTACTTCTATCTTGTGAATGACCAAAGATGGCGACTACGTTTCACACGTAGCTGAAATGATTTTTCGATCAAAAAAAAAAAAAAAAAACGATTTTCCCCGATCGACCCTCCCATCTACAGGTTGTGCTTCCGAAGCAGTAAATTGTTTTCTCTCCTGTTGAGTTTGTGCATAATTGCTGTTCACCTGATTTTTTTTTCCCTTGGGAACTACTGAGAGCCAAAAATGGCGGCTGCTGAAGATTTTTTGGGTCGCTACTTTTTTCATTGCTTTAAAATTGTTACAATTTTTTTTTAAATACATCGATAAAAATGAAGATTAGGTCTTATAAAACGAAATTCCCTGAGAAAAAATTGGGAAAAGAAAAATTTTGGGGACACATTTGGAAAATTCCTTGACATTTTTGACTAAGTCATTTTACCTGATAATTCCAAGTTTTCCCGGAGCGTACGAACCCTGAACCGAACAGAATGTTGTGGCAACCCATCTAAAACTTTAGGCAGTAGAAAGAAATGCGTTCCCCTCACTGACTCCATGTAAGAAAATCTTCGCTTTTTTGGCGCATTTTTCGTTGTAAAATAAAACGTTCATTTTTCGATTGCAGTTTTTAAGTGCCAGCGTCGGTTTAGATAAAAATTTACAATTTTTTTCGTGAAATCACAATAAAAACGAAGACTAGATCTCATAGTACTTAATTCCTTGGGAAAAAAATGGAAAAAAAAAATTTGGAGGACAAAATTTGAAAACTCCCTGACTTTTCCCTGACATTTTTGACAGTGTCATTTTCCCTGACAATTCCCGGTTTTCCCGGAATTCCCGGAGCGTACGAACCCTGGTATATTTTTTAGAAATTAACAGGTTTTACAAATGGTCGGACAGAAAACGGAATAGGATGTACAGTATTTTCATTATCTTACGAAAAAGTTTAATATTTCTTACTCTGTACACAGAAATAGAAAAACAGGCAACATAAAATTCAAAGAAATGTCTTACTTAAGCTGGAATTCAGTAAAAAAGGATTTAAACTACTTGAGGTTCTACAGTAGTTTTGCATATAACAAAATGAAATACAATAAAGTAAAATACAAAAAAAAAAAAAAAAATGTCGCAATAAAAAACGAACAAATAAACAATAGATTTTATCACTCAAGAAGTAACTTTGTCTTAACTGTTGGTAATCATGGAAACTAAAAAAATCTGAAACTTCACCATTCTTGAATTTTGTCGTCTTTTATACCCTTCTTCAGAAAACGCTGAATTTTCCAGCTTTTTTTATCAAGACAATTTTTGTGCTTTGTCCATATACTTATGCTACAATATGCTACGAGTACCCCACCTTTCCCCTAAAAAAAAACAAAAAAAAACACATTTCTTTTAAAAAACCCAGCTTTAGTTTGGTTTTTTTGGGTTTTATTTAAAAACCCCCAAAAAACCATGGGTCCATGGGCTTTTTTAAAAAAACCCGGGTTTTTGCCAGCCCTGTTTTAAATACAACTGCTTTGCCTTTTCTTTTACATTGTTTCCATCATGCATGGCAACACCCATCTTCCTGGTCTCTTCAATCCACAATACAAGAGCAGCTTCCATCTTCTAATATTTACTTTGCTTAGACATTACTTTCCAAGCTTCAATATTGAACCAAGTTCGTATTTTTTGTGGACTCTTTTTCTTGACTTTTAATTGTACTTATGGAAGATTCACTCATACTTATTGTCGTGTTACTGTCAATGCACTTTTTAGTTGCTCAAGCATATAGAGAATTTTTACCTTTTGTTTTACTGAAAGAAATGTTCTTCTTTTCTTTCTATCTTCACAAACGTTATATAAAACACCACGCTAAAGTGCCACAATATTTTATCAATTTTAAAATACAGAATGAAAAGGATGAATGAAAAATGCTGATTGGTTGTTTGATACACTAACAAAGCAATGTGCAGACTAGTATGGTGTGGGAACTTCAGCTGTCAATGATGCTAAAGGGATGCAAGTCCACTTACGAAATCAATATTTAATAGCCAATAATGAAGCTGTTACTTCTCTGCAAAAATTTTCGTGCTGCAGGTGAAGAATTCGCGTCAGCTCTAAAATTCGTTACTCATGAAAAATTTGCTCTACATCCATTTCGCGTAAGATGAACAGCGTTGTAGCGGGAGTTGACTGTACATGTGATTTCAGATAAAGATAAGTAACCTTACATTCATGAGAAAATGAATAAACAATATTAGTGTGAATATTTCAGCTTTGTTATACAAGACTTACATTTTTTTGTTGTCTCTATTGCCAACCCTTGCCTTTGAGCAGCATTAATAGCCTAAATAAAAAGTTATAATGTAAATTAAAAATAAATATTTAAGAAAAACATTGTCAAAATCAAGAAACAATTAAAATTTTCAATACATCTTTTATAATGTAGATACCTTAAACTTATAATCTTACAGCTCAATAAAATTAATGCATTTAAACATGAGTGAGAAACAAATCCTTAAAGCTACACAGTACAGTGCCTGACGCTTATTAAAATCACATCCGCTCTGAGGACATAATAATATATAAAAATTTATAATGCAGTTGATTTATAAACCAGCGTCTCTACACTTCAAATACAGTTGAACTCGGTTAACACGAAATGTCAAAAATTCATGAATTTGTTCATATTGGCCGTTATTCTTAACAACCTTGAATATATAAAATAGGGAAGAAAAAATGCATATATCCATAATTTACTATGCATGTATTTGCTATACAACATAATACATTGCCAGTCATTTATATGTCTAACAATTCATGAGTTAATAGTGGTTTTCTTTTTATGCCACCCACCATTGGTTTGAAAAAGATTACCAGAAAAAGCAGCATTTAATTCGTAAGAAACATAGACTGTCAGGATAAACTTTTTTCTTTCATGAACCAGAAAAGATAAGCTAAGCTACAACACGAAATAACCTGCCTTATTAATGTTCTAGGGGTGCTTAAAATATGTGGAACAGGCATTTTTATTGTGTTAAATTGTATTAGCAATAACTGAATAGGCTATTCGAAGGAGGGTAATAATGGAACGCGGAAAAGGGACAGGTGACAATACCCAAAGGAAAAGATAGACTGTTTTATTCCAAGTAAATAACAACAGTATGAGTTTCCCTGATGAGTTTCAACCCTTTCATTCACAGAATAGCAAAAGAGTGAGAGAATTGCCTTGGCTCTAACAACTGCCCATGCTGATGTCGTCCTTTAATGGTCTAAGATCCAGAGCATCTCCTGCCCCCTTGAGAGCTAACAAGTTTGACTCGGGGATAATGAGAAAGTAATACCTAGGAGGCTGCATTGACCGCAGTCATTGTCAGTTAAAATGCAGTGCCATGAGGTAGAAAAGGTAGAATAGCTGTCACCACTTGATAACTAAAAAAACGGTAGGACGTTACTCGAAGGATTAGAAATGCTTGGTGAGCTTTCTGCAATGACAAAGTATCAGAAGGGAAAAAAATCAATTCGGAAATTTTTCTGTGGAGAGGTCAGAAATTTTGTTTGTCTTAACCGAAACTTTCTTTTTCTTCAACATAATAACCATGAAATTTTTAATATAGTTCAATAGTAAACCAAAATTATTAACAGAGTTCGACTGTACGTCAAAAGGTTTTAAATTTCAAATCTTCTGAAAGAAGAATTTTTACATTTCTACTTTATTTTAAGAGTTTGAAAATACAGTTGACACAAAACATGAGGTAATTCACACAAGTGTCTTATAAAATTGTTATATTGTTTTTTGATTAACAGAAATTGAAAGTAAAGATTTGATATCATATGAGAATTTATAGAAAATGTTTTATAATCTTCATCATTACCTCCTCGTTGCTCTACTCTAGAGTGCAAAAGAGATGAGTTCGGGCTCATTTTTGAGAACCCGGGCTCGCCTCAGCCTGAAAATTTGTAACCAAGCCCGCCTGAGCCCGGGTAATATTGTCTCAAACAAAAATCCGAGCCCGCCTAAGCCTGAAGGGGCATTCCACGGTATTTTTGACATTATGTAGAGTCCGTAATGTGACCTTTTTTTGCCATAACTTTTCAATTTACCGTTTGATTTTCAAATTATTTTAATTTGAGTTGATGTGTTGGTAGGAAAAGATCAAAATAAAATAATATGCTAATCAAACAGTAAATTAAAAAGTTATGGTAAAAAAGGTCAAGTTACGGACTCTACATAGATGTCAAAAATACCGTGGAATGCCCCTGAAGGAAACTTTCTTTGTATCAAAAACTGATCCTTCCACAGTCTGACATGATATCTCTGTTAATGAAATATGTTATGTCAAATGTTCTTCATTAACAGAAATTTCTAAATTTTTTCAAATTGCTCCATTTCAAATGCATTACCTACTGTATAACATATTGCAATAGTAATCACAAAAAAAACATATTATAATTAAGAGTTAATTTATTTTCTGTTTGCTTTCTTGGTTAAATTTTCACATTGAATGAACAGATTTAAATTTTTCTTTCATTTTCTCACAGTAGGAAAATGTTTATTTGCTTTGAATTTGTTTTTTAGATTGATGATTGAATATCTTAGCTTGAGTCCAAGCCCGAAAGCTATTTTCATTTCTAAAGCCCGCTTTGGACTGGCAGGCCCGGCTTGAGCCCATCTCACCTCTTGAGTGCAACCAACTAACGTTATTGAAAGGGAAAATTCGATTTATTTTCTCCACTTTTTATTTTAACGTGACATAGTTCAGGAATTAATTATATCTGTTGCAATTTTTAAAATCTTATAACATCGTCTTATTGAATTTTTAACATATACTCTCCAAAACCTCGACTTTTTATATTTTGTACTGCAATAATGACATTATTAAAAGATAACTTTAATATGGTTTTCTTATTGTAATGACTCTGTTCTTCTAAATTTGATTTTAAAAAGTGGCCAGATTAAAAATCCTGTGTTTTTATAAGTGGCAGCAACTGTACCTTTAGAAAAACAATAATAAATAATGTGCTAATGTAGAGACAAGTATGAAAAGAGGGAGGAGAAATGGAGCAGCTGCATTTATAAGCCGAAACAAAATGCAAAGAATAAATTTCTTGCTGGTCCGGTAGTTTCAGCAGCTTTATAATAGACTCTCGCTTGACCCTACTCTACCACATCAACTGAACAAGGTAGAAAAAGTTTTCCTGCTTTATTTCGGGTTATAAATGCAGTTTCACTCTTCCTGCAGTCCTCTTCTTTACTCTCCTCTACATATCTTTCCTACATAAGCAAAAAAAAAAAAAAAAAAATTAGGAAAAAACAGAAAGTTATAAAAAGTAAGAATGAAATTAATGTAAAAATATCCCATAAAATTTTATCATAAATATAACTTAATTTGGGAATTTTTTAAACATGGCCCGGTAAAAATCTATACCTATTTTAGAAGACTGTTACATTTCAAGGCAGAAACCAACAAAATACTTAAAAACATAGTCTATTGTGTCACTTCAAATTGCAAAACTCTACTGAAACTTAATTCTACGACTTTTTTTCTGCTAAACTCTTCTATAACGAAACTTGAAGCCGACTTGTTTTTGATCGCGATAACTGTCGATGAGAGTCAATTTGTCTCAGAGTTTCTTAAAAATGTGTCTTAATGAGCTTTAATTTCGAGAAACTCCTTTCTGGTGATGCTACTGTCACTGGACAGGAATGATGTCTCTCACCCTTAAATGATGTGCTCACCAACCCAGAAGATTGCTTTGCTATCCTATTTGATTTGCTAAGATTGAATCGTCAATTTGACAGAATCAGGTTAAAAACGCATTACAAGTTCTGTTTGAAACAAGAAGCACCCTTTTTACGGGGTTTAAACTAACTTTGTACTAACTTGCAGAGATATAGGTGCTAAAGGGCTTTTGAACATAGTAAAACGGCAATTTTTTTACGTTTGAAAAGTCCTTTTCGAATTCGTGGTCTCTAGTAATATATTTTGCTCTTTAGCTAAGGACTTGAATTGAGTGGAGCCTAGGATTTTCCATTAAAACAGAAACCCTTATATATGCTGTTTTAATAACTTGAAACAGTTGGAACAAGCTTTATTTAAAGCAGCAAAAAAATATTTCTTTCAAACGACGCAGAATGTTAAGTGGTGTGGGAAATCTTCTATCAATTTAATAGGCAATTTACATGAAATTTTAGCTTAAAAAATTTAAAAAAAAAAAAAACTAATGAGGAATTAAAGTAAAAAAATTCCGATGCAACCCCCCAGGGTTGTTTGGTTTAAACCAATTGGTTTTTTTTTTTTTAAAAAACCATGCGTTTTTTTTTAAATGTTTTTTTTTAAAGCCAAAAAAAAAAATCTATTTTGCAGGTTTACATTGATTTCCCCACACATATTGAAAAATGTAAAATTCCATTTATGCTAAGTTCCAGAGATAAATACTAAAATTGCAAAGTTGCTTTTTCAAAATGTATTACAAGCTTTAATCGAAAAAAAATATTAATATATTTTTTATTTCATATATGTGCCATAAAGCAGATTTCAACTTCCATCATTATGCTTAATTTGCATGATTAGTTAAGATTTACTAAGGATTGAATCTTTTATTGTAGATTCAATCCATTATATTGCTCACTCCTGTTGCAGGGGTGTGACATTTTTTCCCATTTATTTGCACTTTCCTGGAATTTTAACTTTGACTTGTAAGGTAATCAACAGTCTAACTTAATTGTTTGCACCTAAACATTAAGATCTGTTCTGCAGGTGAACAAAAATAATATTTTTTGAATCAAATTAAAAAAAAAGTTTATACTTCATATTATGATACATAATAGTTCCTTATATTATAATGTAAGAAGATTAAAAGACAAATTTTTTAATTCCCAGAACAAAATGCAAATGTCTATGTAAAAATTGATTGAGAAATATATAAATCTTCACACATAAACTACTCTCCATTGGTGTGTTTTTTGTTTTTTGGATTCCGTTTGCTCAAAAGATTTTGATTGGCTATACATCTATGCTGCTTTATGACTATTGGGTGCAGATAATTCTTAGTTTTTTTTCCCCTCTTTTGATCATTAGAATTGGGATTTCGGTATTTGTTTTGCCTTAGCTAACCTGTGCAGTTTACAAAAGTTACTTACTCATATTGTTTTAAAAAGAATGCCTAATTCTGGTAGAAAAAAAGACCTAATCTGGCTTTCATTTGATGAAATCAAAAATGAAGCCAGAAAAGGATTAAGAGCTAAGTGTAAAAACTGTGGTCGTGATGGTCGTGAGATGGAAGGGCATGTTAAAAGGATGAAAAATCATCTTGAAAAAGGACACGAAACAGAAGTCATTTTGAACTCAGTCACTGTTGCAGAAGATATAACGTTTTTGGCAAAAAAAGTTTCTTGACATAGAATTTGCTACACATTTATTTGTTCTCAAGAGTTTGCATTTAATATTTTTTAAACTTCAATACTGGATGCAACATGTATGCCAGTAAATAAACTGTAATTTAAGCCATGTTACACCAATTTTTGTATTTTTGATTTGGTTCTTTGTTTTAGCGATAGTCGCTAAAACCAAGTTCCCAAGTCTTTCCAAAATAAGAACAGAGTCGAATATAGAGCAGCACTTTTTTTTAAAACTTTGTCAGTACAACAGCAATCGATTTTTTGACAGTTCAATCATGTACTGTTGTAAATTTTGCTTTACCTCAATGTTTGCAACATTGTGTATATAAAAATCAGCATTATGTAAGATCAGAAAGAAAAAATATGAAAATTGTTCTTTTGAAAAGATTATGCTTAAAATTATAACTTTTACCTTTATTCGATAATTATTCATATTATGTTGGTTTTATAAAGTTTTTTTTCTTGGATCTTCATTATATTTTATCTTAACCTGCATCACAACCACTTCTTGAAGTATTTCGTATCATAAAGGGTCTATATATACATGCATACTAATATGTTAATCAAGTCAAACATTTCAATCAATATTTCCCACAGAAAACTATTTTAATTATTTAATTTAGTTACAAGATTTTGTTCTTATCTCTTTAATTAATCAAGAAATTAGGTATAATGTGACTATTGAATAACTGTTAATTACATGGAACCTTAATTACCTTCCGAAAATTGTTTTTCTCGCAAGTAGTATTTAAACCGAAAAAAAGCCCGGTTTAAACCAAAAAAAACCTGGTTTAAACAAAAAAAGTTTTTTTTTTGAAAAAAAAAAAAAAAACGCTTTTTTTACCCCCCCCCCCTCCCACCAGGGCTCGAAGTAATTTTGTACCAAATTTCAAAGTTGTAAAAGCTATGGGGTCTCTTGGACGTTGGCAAGCCACCGACTTCTTTTCAATTTCTTTCATGTTATTATTTTAATATACAGAGATTCTGAAGAACTGAAAGTATATTGTGTTGCTCTCAGACCATAATATACATCCTCCTACACCACCAAAAACAATATCTAGGCTTCATCGGCCAACGAGAGGCTGGTAACCAAACCGGCAAAGTGGTCCTATTTTCTTTTGGTGGGCCCCTGTTCGTCCAAATTCTGTTTTTATAATCGGGTCGAGCCTTCTAATAGAACCTTAAACTAGATCAAGCTTGTTTTATAAAGATGTAAACCATAAAATAATATAAGTAGGTGTGCAGTTGATTTTCTGCAAATAAACAAAAGAAAGAAAATAAGTAACATAACATTGGTCACCTTTTGACATGAGTCATCCTAGAACTTGAGTAAGATAAAAACTTTCAATTCAATTTACGAAAGCAAGAGGGCGCCATTTGCTTGACCGACGTAATAGAGGGGTGATGAAACCCTGATCCCAGCCGGGGGGGGGAGGTAAAAGAGAAGAGAGAAGGGAATTCAGTCGAGAGGGGGAGCGAGGTGGAAGAAACTTGCACGCTGGAACGAAGGGGGTCGACGAAAGAAAGGAGATGAGCTGACCCCACAGCGCTGATAGCCGTCGAATCCTGACCCCTCGGAAGTCTATGATACATTCCCCATCGAAAAAATGATGATATTGCCATTGCGGGATGCCTACTGCAAAAATTGATAAGATTACAGGAATTGACTTGGCCAAGTGGAAACTACATTGCCTTAAAAATGCATCTTCTACTGCAACTCTAATATTGCTGAATGGGGGCCACACGATTACGAATGTGTCGACAGCAGATAAACTGTAAGTTCAAACTCTCTTGCTCAATGATGACCATTTTCTCTTTTATAATTGATTAAGGTTTTAATATTGATGATTAATAGTCAGTGTGTAACGCCTTATGTAACTTCGATTATTTTCTAATTAAACATATTTGTATTTGATGAGAGTTTGCAAAATTTTTGTGTCACATGCTATTTCTTCTTTAAAACAAATAGAGATGTAAATTAATTGCTTTTACTACAATGAATAAGGAACAATTTGTATTTGAGCCGATTTTGTATTATTATCCCACGATGCAATTAGATTACATATTTTGAGGACGTGACGCCCTATTTCTCTTATCTGAGAAATTTTGTTATGAAGTGTTTAAAGAAAAAAATTTGTATCTGGGTTGACGGATTGAATATTACGAAAAGCAATATGATCACTTTTATAAGAATATTGGGAAGTTAATTTGTAAATTTAAAGAGAATTTTTTCCTGTTAAGACTTAAAGTCAACAGTCCATACATAGGCATGAGTCCCTGGGCGGCCACCCAGATTGTCTGGCCCTGGAGTCACCCTTGGTTCCAGTTCTTTGACTTTTCCAAGTTAGGGCAAATGTTGAAACTGCCACTCTTATCCATATTCCATCAAGTTTTTATATGGGGGGGGGGGGGGGATTTACCTCATGCCAGAAGTTGTCTCCAAGGGAATGAGCCCAGCTTGGTTTGCTTCCCCAAGATCCAGCACTGTCTTTTCAGGTAGGTTACATAATAAAACAAGAATTGTTTTTCACATAAGCATAATCTGCAAGCTTTTTTATGTTTATACTGGACATGCTTTAATAGCAAATTCACGACAAAATTAAATAATTCTAATACTAACAGCTCAATTTTCCACGTTTTGCAAGTTTGCTTGCTCCCCGTGGATCAATACTTTAGAAAGAGCTCAGGTCATCATTAGTGGGGTTACAGTTAGAAGGGGGCGAATAGCCTTGAGTCTTAAAGCACTTGTTGAACTTGTTGCACCCCCTTGTTGTTGATTTTCAATTCAATTTAACTTGAGTGACTTACAATCCTTTATCCTGGCAAGTTATTGGCCGAGAAATGCCATCGGTAACGACAAACAAGCACTGAAATGAGCCAAGTACAAAAGCAGAATTGCTGACAGAAATTGCACAGAAAAAGGGTTTTTCAAGGTCCACAAATGCTATGCTAAAACATATCAAAGGATTAATTTTATGAAACAAAATTAAGAGACTAAGATTGTAAAAATAGCACTAAACAGACCTGCTGCGATCGCAGTTGGCTAGCTTTAGGAGGCTTTTTACGCAAGTATGTGACAGTATCCCAGTCATCTTCTGCCATTCTGTTTCAAGATGTTTTATCTAAGGATGAAAAAAAGCTTTTAAAATTTGTAACAAACGAATAATTACTTATATTGCTTGGTACATAAACTTAAAATTTTCTTAAATTCGATGTGTACACTTTTCTCGATTGTACAGAACGTGCAGTTGCGGATACAGTCAAGAGTGATTCCATCTTCAGGTTTTTCAAAGGGGGGGGGGTCATAGGTTACGTTCGCATAAGGCTACCGGTTAACCGAGCTTCGACCAATAATAAGCGGTCAACCACTAGCTCTATGCAAACGTAACCAAAATCAAAATGAAATGAGGCAATCTTTATCATTTTGTGTCAGACTGTATGTTAAAATAAAAGTGGATCACTTTTGGGGTGCAATAATGGTTGCGTTCGACGAGCTCGACCGGTTAGTTAATCACGTAACAGCTAATGATCACGTGCTCCAAACAACCAATCAACTGCTTAGAATGGTAACCGCAGGGTCGACCGGTGAGTTTCGTCGAACGCAACCAATGAATAATCATAGAGGAAAAGAAAGAAAAAAATAATAAGGGCAGCGAGCCAAAGGGGTGAAAGCACTAGCTGCCGCAGCAACCTGGGCGCAAACATCTGCATTTTGGTGAAGACAGTCCCCACATTAACAAATACCTTTCGTTAACCTAATTTAAATGTGTTTTCAGCTGTCTAGACTCTTTAAAATACTTCTTAAATTGCTTTTCAAGGGAAGTTATATTCATATTCCTTAACAAGTATAGCGGTCAATAAAGTTCTATTGGATATCAATAAAGTATTACATACTGAACCACAATCCATCAGTATCGCCCGCAGGGCACCGTTTCCCACTCAAAAACGGATCCAGAAGTTTTTCGAAGGGGTGATGGATTTTTACTACGTATTCGACTCGCACATGCTTGAGGGATGGGGGGAGTTTTCATATTATTTGGATTAAAAACACCGAATAGAGATTTAGTCAAGAACGGGGAAGCAGATCCCTAACGCATTTCTTTCCTTTACTTTCTTCAGATGTGCCCACCAACGGGAGGTCACAGCGCAGACAGAGCGCCATTGAAATTTGGGGGGGGGGGGGAGCACCCCTGCTTTCTTAAAAGGAACATAATCTCAAACTATTTTCAAGTAGTTTTTCTTCAAACTCCGTCCACTGCAGATGTACATTGTTATTGTTTAATTCCGACGAAAAACCTCTTTCGAACAAAATCAGTATTTCTAAAATTGGGTACAATCCAAAATTTGCATCTTTGTATGCATCAAATTAAACCCAGAACCAAAAAACTGTTGTAGTCCCAATCTCCAACTAGGAAAATTCGAATTACAGAAGAAAAGTCCCTGAACCTCATCCCTTCCAGTAATGTCATTCTATACCTCCCTAAATGTCATCAAAGATAGACTGTACTTACGTTTTTAGGACTTCAATTTTGAAACATTCCCGCGGTGCAAGGTTTCTCTGACTCTGCAGTCCTGTATCTGTAATCATCAGTGTTCAGCATTTGCACTACCCAGGAGGGAATTTCACTGAGTTACTGGTAAACAGAATTCGATCGAATTGAACAAAATCAAGTTGAATGAGCCTCCGAGTTAATACCAGGAAACAATGTAGAAAATTTTTGCAAAAAAAGATAAATTTTTCTGTTCTGAGGGGAAGGTAACGCATTCAGCCCGAACTAGGACTCCTCTTCATATAAAACACAGGTGATACGTTGCGCTATTTTTTTAGTTTTTTTTTTTTAAATATAAATGCTTCTTCCTCCATAAAAATTCCCAAGTTTATAGGTATGGGGGAGGGGATGGCCCCCTTCTTAATCCGCCCTTCCCTACATAATTTTCTATAAAAATTGCCATATTCTTTTTGGTATAATATTCCAGATTTTTTTTTGCATTATCCTTTTTCAGATAACCCAATTATAGGCTCTTCCACAAACATCTCAAAACCATTTTTCATCTATAAAACTCAAACAGTTTTTTTTTTTTTTTTTTTGCGATAAACTTGCTTTATAGCTGAAGCCAATCCAGCATTCTTTTTGATCTTGTGTTATTGTCCTTTTTGAGGGCTGCTGAGAGCCGTGGCAGGATCTTTATCAGTTTTCATAAAATACACCGTCAGCTCAGTTATTTCCATTCCTTCCGAGGATTGCAATTTCGTGCTTTCTAGCACTCATCAGCACGGAACAGGAAGTAACTGAGCTGGAGGTGGAAAATCTCTTATAGGAACCAAGATAGCCAAACAAACTGGTAGATTGTGTAGAATTAGAACACTAGTAAAAATAGGGGTCGAACCCAAACATCCAAAAAAAAAAAAAAAAAAAAGCTAAACCTGGTGCAAATTGTTTATTACCCTCCCAATAAGAACAGGTAAAAAGTCCCACCCCATTGTGCGTCGGGTTTTGGAATGGGGGGCATCTAAAAATTGCTGTTTTGGGTATTTTTCCAGAATTTTTAGAGTAAATTTAAAGTGAGAATATTATGTTTTACTAAATTTAAAAGCATGAAATTAAAGGTGTTTGACCCCCAAGAGGGATGACATAACCCACCAATGCTACAGAGCCCCCCTATCCCCGTAAAACGAAGCAGTACCCCCGAACCCCCCTCCATACATTTCATATGGAAACATTATTTTATGCTAAGTTAAAGTTAGAAATCGAGTGTGTCCATCTTCCAAGATCGATGGTGCACCTCCTCTCAAAGCTACAGCACCCCCCCCCTCCGCCAAATAAAATAAATCCTCACCCCCCCCCCCCTTTTATTTCAAGTAGAAGTATTATTTCATGCAAATCAAAAATGCATTAAATCAGGACTGTCCACCCCATAAGAACAGTAGCTCACCTCCCAAAACGAAATTATATACTAAAATATTATCCTTCCCCCCACCCCCTCTAATGGTGCACATTTGATTAAATGGCCAGAAAAATTACGCTGAACTGTTTTTTGCTTTCAAATGATTTCTCCTAAGCTTGTAACAAAAAGTCTTCGTTATCAAGATGTTTTTTGGAATCTAGATCCTCAGCAAAATCGTTATTGTTGCAGCTATGTCTAACACAGTTTGTGCATATAATTGAGCACTTCAGTCCACTTTCAGACTTTTCAAACATTCACTATATCCAATGAACCCCTCAGAGCAAGCACAAGATTTGAGACGCAGAAAGTCTTCTAGAGCAGAAGGCTTGGCTGTTGTAATAGGACGCAGATTATATTTCTGTGGTGCTTTCTTTGCACCCATCAAAAATGACACTAGCTTTCCCATACTTACAAATTACCTATACACTGCATTGCTGGCATATTTCCTTGAAGCTTACAGATCATTACCAAAAATATGATCAAGCAGGTATCTTCCATCTATTACATATGAGGCAGTGAGAAGCAAAGGGATGCAAGTGGCAAAATTAAAAATTTGGAGATAACCAGTACAAATGGTTGGTGAACCTCTCCTCTATCTTGAGGCAAGAGATGGTACTAGTAGACCTGGTAGTTGCTTCTATACAGCATGATTTAGAAAAGAAAATCAATGAAAGCCTACCTAGGATGTTATCTTTAAACGAGTTTTATTCAAAACTTGAAAATGTCCACTTACATCCCTTTGCTTCTCACTGCCTCATATATGACACCAGCTGTTCGTTCTGTGATGGTGGATGAAATGAACCTTTTGCTTCAGATAATAGCAATTTAACCATACAAGATTTCTTTCCTTCTGAAACCAGATTCATTGAATACTGATGGAGGATCAGCGCATAACTCGTACCAGAAGTTTTTAACAATTTGTTATTCCATCTTTATTGTTTCCACCTGTACCATTCGGTGTAAAAGTTGGTTTGGGCTTACACATCTTTACAGATAGTAACTACTCTCGTAACAGAAGCTAAAGACATAACTGTTTACCTCCTTTACAAAGAAATGCCACAAAATTGTTTGCCTTCAATATCCTTTGATGTTACTACCCGAACGTTAAAGGTCTTATCGCAACTCACATTATGATCAACGAGCAATACCACTACCAACTTAAGAGGGAAGAAACTTCTGGGGGCTTTAGAAACGGATTGTGATTTCCAAACTGGGAGACAAAAAGGTGCAAATATTTAGCATTCTATTGTTGCATTGCTCATTGCTCTCATCAATACTTGTTCTATCGTTGAATCACTACAGATTCTAGACCACCTGAATTTGTCACTGCGTTAGATCGTTGGATAGCTGATGTTTTATGTAATCAAATTTTTTTTATCGCATAATGTACTTATAAGTTTGAGATAGTGTTGCAAGTATATGTCCGCATATTCAGCATAATTCACATAACCAGCTGCGTAAAAGAGAAGGTAGCTCGGTGTTTGCAAATGAGAACCCCCACCGGCTTAGAGGGTGCAGAATTGCCCGTCCCCCCTTACGGTGATGGCAAAAGATTGTAGAAAAGTTGAAGTTTGTTAATCAAGAAGAAGTAGGGAAACTTTGGTCAATTTGGACTTTTTTTGTGCTGCACAGGAATTTTGTTTTCCAGCGCTCTAAACAGTTAAATAACTCCAGTCACAAATAATTTGGTTACTAAGCTCGCTTAAATCTTTTAGAATTATCATTCTGACATAACCATATCATTGTGTGGTATTTTGTACTTCGGAAAGGTTTAAATCAGAGAAATTTTTTCGTGAACTTCACTGCAATAGTTGATTTTAGAATGTAAATTCGGGCCCCCCCCCCCCTCCCCAAAAAAAAGCGATAGCGCACCCCTTAAGTGTGACGGAGTATCCATCCAGAATAAAAGCCCTCAAAAAAGAAATACCCCTTGAAAAAACTGCCTTAAAAATTCCAATGACGCAAAGCTGCTCCATGAACCCCCTCCCCATCACCCCCCCCCCCCGCCTGTGCACCCCTGTTAATTAGAATTTTTTCTGTGAGAGTTTATTATTTTACTATTATAGAGTGGTTTCTGCGAGGTTTGAGAATTTTTTTAAAGTAATAGAAATTATTTTTATTTAAATAGAGGATTATTTCGCCCCCCCCTTTCCCCCCAAAACCCGACGCGCAAAGTGCTGGGACTTTTTACCCCTTCTTGCTGGAAGGGTAAGAAGTAATTTGCAACAGGTTTCACCTTTTTTTTTTGGATGTTTGGGTTTGGCCATTTTTTGGCCTAATTTTACTGTACTACACCAGATGAGTGACCGCAGCAATAGAAGGGTTCAACTCAAATATTGAAGGCAAAGCAGTCAGTTTGGTTTCCAAGCCCCCTTCCACACCTAAAACTTGCAAAATTTATACTACTCCAATAACGAGCCGGGAACATGGACACTCGTCAGGCTTGGGGAGCAGTGTTTCTTTCAGGCATCTCTCCGAGAAGAAGGCAGTGCCCCCTCCCCCCTCGGAGAAACATTTGGATTGCACTTGTTTTACTATGTAAAGATTTAAAAAATAAAAAAAGGAAATTATAGAAAATTCAGAACTTGATCATTCAGGGGAGGGCATTGGAATCTGTGGCCTCCATTTTTTCGCAGCCGATGGAAAGTGCCTCGCTGGAAACAAACTGCTAATAGCGCATTTCTTCCCTGGATAAATACATGCAATTAATTAACGAAAGAGATATGTTTTCCCCTTTTCATTAACCTCTTTTGTTTGTTGTTCGTTTATTGCTGTTGTGGTGATACGAATTGGGTGGTTGGAACTATGTTACCAACTATCTATCTAGTTGTTAACTCACACAATACATTGGTGAGGTTCATATCGGAACCTAAGGACATGTACTCTGTAGGCACATCTCGTTGGAAATCAAATGTTTCAGGAATGAGGATCGTTGACTGGAGGGGAAGGGATAGTGGCAATGAGTTTTCTTTGGCGGGCTATAATGGAAGTGCCTATAATGCTTATGTTCGTTTCTCTTTAAAATGATAAATAACATGGTGTCATCAACGTCTTCTTTTCGAAAGAAGTGTCTGAAAATTTAGCATCTTTTACTAAATTAGAAAACTTTTGAAAATCTATGCGCATTTTCTCTGAGAGAGAGAGAACAGATTTACTTCATAATCATTCTAGAACTTGAAGCCCTATAATGTGTCACGTGTGAACATGTTTAAGTCGGAAGCCAGATCCAAACATTCGTTTAGGACTCCCTACAGAAGTCTGTACTATCTGCAAACTTCCTACAAATATTTCTGTTCTGAGGGAAGGTAACATATTCTGCCCAAACTAGGACTCCTCTTCATGTAAAACACAGGTGATATTTTTCGCTATTTTTTTAAAATATAAATGCTTCTCCCTCCATAAAAATTCCCAAGTTTATAGGTTTGGGGGGGGGGATGGCGCCCTTCTTAATCCCCCCTTGCTCTACATAATTTTCTATAAAAATTGCCATATTGTTTTTGGTATAATATTCCAGATTTTTTTTGCATTACCCTTTTTCAGATAACCCATTTAATATGCTTTTCCACAAACATCTGGAAACCATTTTTCATCTACAAAACTCAAACTTTTTTTTTGAGCAATTGAAGAGCTTATTGTTCTCACTTGACTGTTTTTGGCGTCCTATCATTTTATTTTCCCACCGCCATCCTCCGCACCATCACCGTCGACCGGCTCCTCACGATGCTGCTCCTATAGCAAAAGCCATCTCCAGGTTGCATTCATGTCCTACACATGCGCACATACATACACACACAACTACACACACACACGTGCATACATACACAACTACACACACACAAACACATACACAAACACGCATGCATACATACAGACACCTACACGTACACACACATTCATTCATACCTGTACACAGACACAAATACATATGCCTACACACACATACACATACCCCCCACACACACATTCATACTCACAACTACCCACACACTTATGCCAGCACACAGACACAAACATGCATGCCTACACACACATACCCCCTACACACATACCCCCCCCCCCACACACACAAACACACACGCCTACATACACACACTCGTAATTGCGAAAAACATAATTTGAATTCAAGAAGTCAAAATTCAAATTAATTTTTTTTTTTTTTTTTTGCCATAAACTTGCTTTATAGCTGAAGCCCATCCAGAATTCTTTTTGCTCTTGTGTTATTTTCCTTTTTGAGGGCTGCTGAGAGCTGTGGCAGGCCCTTTATCAGTTTGCATTAAATACACCGCCAGCTCTGTTATTTCCATTCCTTCCGAGGATTGCAATTTCGTGCTTTCTAGCACTCATCAGCACGGAATAGGAAGTAACTGAGCTGGAGGTGGAAAATCTCTTAAAGGAACCAACAGAGCCAAACAAACTGGTAGTTTGTGTAGAATTAGAGCACCAGACAAGTGACTGCAGCAATGGAGGGGTTCAATTCAAAGACTGAAGGTAAAGCAGTCAGTTTGGTTTCCAAGCTCCCTTCCACTCCTAAAACTTGCAAAATTTATACTATTCCAATTACGAGCCGGGAACAAGGACACTCGTCGGACTTGGGGAGCAGTATTTCTTTCAGGCATCTCTCCGGGAAGAAGGGGGGGGGGGCAGTGCCCCCTCCTCTCAAGGAGGCCAACTGCCCCCTCAGAGAAACATTTGGATTGCACTTGTTTTACTATGTAAAGATTTAAATAATAATAAAAAGGAAATTATAGAAAATTCAGAACTTGATCATTCGGGGGAGGGCATTGGAATCTGTGGCCTCCATTTTTTCGCAGTTGAGGAATGTCCCTCGCTGGAAACAAACTGCTAATAGCACATTTTTTTCCCTGCAGAAATACACGCAATTAATTAACGAACAAGATATGTTTCCCCCTTTTTATTACCCTCTTTTGTTTGTTGTTTGCTTATTGCTGTTGTGGTGATAAGAATTGGGTGGTTCCCGCACAATACATTGGTGAGGTTCATATCGGAACCTAAGGACATGTATTCTGTACGCACTCATGGCACATCTCGTTGGAAATCAAAAGTTTCTGGGACCAGGATCATTGAATGGAGGGGAAGGGATAGTGGCTATTAGTTTTCTTTGGCGGGCTGTAATAAAAGTGCCTATGATGCCTATGTTCGTATCTCTTTAAAATGACAAATAACATGGTGTCATCAACGTCTTCTTTTCTAAAGAAGTGTCTGAAAATTTGGAATCTTTTACTACTCCCCTTCCCCTTTATGTCACCCCAGTTTTCAGGAAGATAAGACTTTTAGACGGATAGGAATACTTTTGAAAATCTATGCGGATTTTCTCTGAGAGAGAGAGAGAGAGAGAAGAACAGATTTACTCCATAATCATTCTAGAACTTGAAGCCCTCTAACATGTGACGTGTGAACATATTTAAGTCGGGAGCCAGATCCCGACATTCGTTTAGGACTCCCCACAGAAGTCTGTACTGTCTTTAGCGACCATCTTTGCAACCAGAGTCAAAAACAAATTATTTTGAGGGAAGTTTTTTTTAAATATATACATATATATATATTTTAAGTTTATTTATTTATTGTAATTACTCATGATAATATTGTACTGTTTGCTTTAAAAATTGTATGAAAGAATAAACTCCAATATTTAATTTACAACGGTGTCCAGAAATCATTCTCCAAGTTTTCTTTGCTTGAAAGCTTTATCAAAACTAATTTCAAAGAAGTTGTTTAAAAAAATAATAAATTTCTATACATAATATGCTTTTTTAAATAAAAAATATTTATCTACTTAATAATAAATAGTCCTTACAAACGCCTCTGTTTACAATGCAATCAAAATCCTAAACTGAAACTAATTTGGGATCTGATTACATTACCCCTCATAACATTTTTTTTTATAGATTTTAAGTAAAAGAAATAATTCTTCGAAAGTTTCTTATGCATGTGAATTTGACAATTAGTAATGAATGTTCAAATTTAGCAATGTTACCCATTTTCTCAATTCAAAAAATTGAAAATATTTCAATTTTTAAAAACCCTTAAGTTTTGGTCCGTTCTGACATTTAGTACATATAAATGCTTAAAAACGGTAAGTTTTTTTTTTTTTTTTAATGCATATTACTGCGTTTTTGAGCACTTCTTTCTTCACATAAGTTTAAAAAACAAATGAGCAAATATTATTTCCGTTTTCACGCATATTTTTTAGCTTTTAGAGAATTTTTTAAGCATATATATATATACATGCATTTTTTCATGATTTTTTTAGTGCACATAACCCAAATTTAATCATTTTCCTTGTCTTTTTTCCCAAAAACTTAGTGAGAGTTAATTTTTCTTCATTTTTTGCGATTTTTTTTTATTGCATGTTATTATCAGTTTTATGAATTTTAAGACAATTTAATGAAACAAAATTCGACTTTAGAAGGAGAAATTCAACGAATATTTGTTTCTGTAAATGTGCTTAATTTTGAATAATTTTTATTACATGATATTCCTGCTTGGTTGCGTGTTTTTTGAATTTAAACAATGCTTACTCATTTGCAGTGTGACGGAGGACGGTCAATATGAAACTTGATAGTATTTTCTCGCTTAGAGTGACTTTGTATATATTTTCATGATTACGAAATGTTTTCATCTTTTTTTTTTGTAATTTCCACTAAAAATTTGTGTTTTTCACAATTTTGCAGTACTGTCAGTCTTTTGATCTGTTATTTTTATGGGAAGGATATAATGAACCAGGAGTGTCTTTTAAAACTCATATCGTCTTACCTGTAGAGGCATACAGGGATTTATTTGAGTAGGGGCGAGCAAGCCAAACATGAAAGTAACTTCACAAATTAAAGTTGTAAAATTATTCAGAGTTTGTAATTTGGAATTTATTTCTTGGGGGGGGGGGGGGGAGGTGCATGTCCCACAAATATGCTTTTGACCCCTCCGAGCTCTTAAAAGTGCCCCCCAGGAGCAAATGGTCGAAAAGAAACATTGTTTGGGAGAGGTTTCCTCTGATCGCCTGCTGATGCTCCTCTTGAAATTATCCCATAAGTCTATGACGCATTCATTGTCTCATCACATCACAAAATGCTTCAAAATGGAATTTACCTATTTTTTAATGACAGTGATGAAGACAAGGAGAAAATAATAAATTATATCTCTAGCTGATCAAGGCATTTAAAGCAAAAAATCTATTAAAAAATTTTATATGCAGATGTCAAGCAGGAAGCAAATGGTCAGTATTACAAATGAAATTGTATCCAAAAAACACATTTCTTGTTAGTTCATTGGGTAAGTTACAATCTTTAAACAATATGCTGAAATTTTAAACCCTGCCTTAAAATTTACATTTCCCACTCATACGTAATAATCACCAGTCCAACAAAATATGTAAAATCAGGATTCCACTGTAGTTATAAAAATGAATTACTGGAACAGACTCAAAAAGATGACTCATTGAAATTATAGGTTTTTTAATTTTTAGTAATTATATAACAGGGTGGCGACAGGAACTGTGAAAAAAAGTTCCCTGACTTTTCCCTGATTAAGTTCACCAAATTTCCCTGATTTACGTTACCAATGATAATGGTTTTCTTTCTTTGCTCTACTTGAAATCCATTGTATATCTGTATAAAATGCAGTATTTTTAACGTTTTAAGCTGTGTAAAGTTGTTGAACTAAAGATTTATTTTCAAAAGATGTTACTTTTTTTAATAAAATGGTTAAAAAAATATATCAAGTCAATCTTTGGGGGGGGGGGACCTACAAAACAGTACATTAAATTTTTCTACAATTGAAAGATTATAGAAAATTAAAAAAAAAAAAAAACTTCACTTCCAGAAACCACTTAGCATGAGAATTTTAAGAAACTATTAAAATGACTCTTAAAAACATATGTGTATTTAAGATAGAACTAAAAAGTAATTAAAGTCATTTTGAAATAAGTTTTCAAACAGTATAATAATTGTTGCAAGAATAACAAGTAATAGTGAAAGAATAGAATATTTATGCAAAACAGATGAAACCATTTGACATCCATTCATAGGGAGCTTTTCTCTAATCAAGAACATAGGTTTTAATGAATGAATACAGCATTTTAACAATTAAAAAAAAAATTTACTTAAGTACACAAGTTAACTTTATTTAAAATCATTTCAGTATGTAATGAAAAAAAAAATCTTAGATTGCTTTTGTAACAAAAAACTTTGAAATGCAAGAAAAAAAAAGCAATTAGTTAATTTCAAAACATATAAAAGAATACAACTTGGTTATAAAATTAAAGAATCACTTAAGTCTGAAGAAAAGAAAACCTTTATAATCTGCGGTGGCAACAAATAGTATAACGGCAAAAAACAAAGTTTTTTTTATTGAAAGTTCAGTTTTAGCAATTAAATTGAAAATGCAAAGAAGTGATAACTTTTAAGCTTTTATAGTATTAATTCAAAAACCAAAGATTTCTTCTTGAGATCGTGATTACAGTACGCTAATCACTTCAAGACAACGGAATAAAGGCAAAGAAGCTAAGGCATTAATGAAGGCTTCCTCTTTGCCTGTATGGTTTTTTATTTTACGTAGCATTGAAAGCGTAAAAGGAAATTTCAAGCTAGGTAAAATAAACAACCTAACAGACACACAAGCAATCTTAGGAAGTTCATCCTTTGGTTAATAAGTAAGATTCAATACTTTGACGTTGAGGAAAAAAGATGCACAAATATGCAGCAGTGTATAATCACACCTCATTAATTTTACTTTTTTTTAACAGATCTTTGGCAGAAAATGCGTAGGGAATTAGAGTACTTAATTTTGTAAAGCAAAAAAAAAAAAAAAATTTTCTTCATAAAATAAACTTTCCCCGATTGTTTTTTATTTTTTCAAAATTCCCTGATATTTCCCTGATTAATAAAGTTCCCTGACTTTTCCCTGATCTGTCGCCACCCTGTATAATGAGCCTGTGTATATTTTTAAAGAGATTTTTTTTTTTCCAATGACTGTAGTTCAAAGTCATTAAGATTTTTACTTCATCTCCAATGAAATTAATTCAAAATTTAGAACATCATAAACCAAAAGATTGAAATAACTGCTCTCAACAATTCGAAAGTAAAACTCCTGAAGCCTTTTCACTATTGAACAATACAATACTTCATTTCCAGAATGCAAATGGATGGAAATCCTAAAAATCTTTTTCCTTCTATAATTTTACCGGAGCTGTATGTCCCACAAGACTCTTAGAACCACATGACTGCCAATAATAGAAAGATTGCTTTTTGCCTAAGTTTTGCTGTTGTTGTGTGCCAGACTAACAATTTGGGATGCGCTGCTTCACTTTTCCAACTGTACTGTAATTTGTTGTGAAATCCGACTTCTACAGTACACACATGCCATACGGACCCGTTTATAGGGTAGGCAATCATTCACAGCACAACAACACATTCACACAAAGAAAGGACAGGGGAGAGAAAGTACGTCCATGCCTGAGCCGGGATTCAAACTCCGACCTTCATGTTGCAGTCACTTTTCTGACCACTAGACAAGGCAGGGGGCAAGTTTTGCTGTTGATAAAGAATACTGGCCAGTGGCGCACACAAGGGAGGGGTCCAGGGGGTCCAGACCCCTCCCATAGGTCTTGCTCTTTTACCGATTGATTATGATTCTATGTATTTTGTAAGTAGAAAAATTTCAAACAAAGGTAACAATACTTTCAGTTGTTATAAGTGAAATAATACAATACTCATGTTAAAAGATTTTTTTAAATGTTGTGCACTTTTTCTGTAACGAATTGCTTGTAAGAAGCAGAATGGTGATTATAAATGAATACACTGCAATAACCATGTTTAAAGTTTTGTAATTACAGAATAAAATGAGATTCTCTGAACTTGAATCCATTTTTCAATTATAAGAAAAGTAAAAGCACAAATTATTTTGCTCTCTGGTTTTTAATTTAAGTAAATTTCATTAAACAATGCTAATTAAATTTCAATAGTTTATTTTTTACTGTTTTTCATTCCCGGGAATCTATAAAATCAAGCCAATATATTTCACGGCATATTGGAGTATGATAGGAGAATAAGGCTTTTGACCTTGGACCCTCCCCTTACAAAATTCCTGTGTGCGCCACTGATACTGGCAATCAAATTTGAAAATGAAAGTGTAATAAAAATTTGAGATACAGTCCTGTTGGTTTG
>NC_072736.1:118875992-118889256 GCF_026930045.1 Uloborus diversus
ACTTAAATAATTTTTTTTAGGTGTTTCCGCGGAATGTTTAGAGTAAGTATTTAAATGCCCGCGGAGCCGGCGTCTGTAGAATTTTCATTTCTTGAGCACGTGTGGTAATATCTAGAGGTATTGCTGCTTTTGCACTATTTTCAATTGCCTGTGCCATTTTGTGATTCTTAAATCATAAAATTAGCGAAGGTAGTTGGTGATTGCGATTCTCAATCCTTTAAATTTTAATTTATTACAAAATTGAATGTTAGTCGCTAATCTGTCGTAATTTTCTCTTACAGATGCCTGAAGAAACCGATGTTCAGATGGGAGAAGCCGAGGCGGAAACCTTTGCTTTCCAAGCTGAAATCGCCCAGTTGATGAGCTTGATCATCAACACCTTTTATTCCAATAAAGAAATCTTCCTTCGAGAGTTGATCTCCAATTCATCTGATGTAAGTATCCTGTTTGAAAAAAAATCTGCAAGTTGCGTTACTAATTTTTTACCATTAATATTTCTAGTCCTAATTATTACGAAGACTCTAGATGAAATAAAATTTCAATTTCATTTAGCGAAAGATTAGTTTCAATTGTAACAAGAACTTAAATTGGGGAATTTGTTGGATTCGAAATTGTCTAAAAACATCCTTACATCGATTTCAAGTGGAAAGATTTATGAAGTTAAAAAAATGTCAATGCAGTGTGAGGGAAAAAGAGTATATTAAGAAGTGAATATTATATTGATAATTTAACTATTATAAAAGTTCTTAATGGCAGCAATTGCTGCACAAGAAGCTGGCAGTTATTTGTGAGGTCAGGGGGGGGGGGAGGGGGCAATTGACCAACCTGTTTCTGAGAAAACATTTTTGAAGAGGTTGGTTCTCTTTTTTAAAACTCAATATATGAATTTAATGTAATATGGTATAAATTTGGGATTTGCTTTAAAGTGCAAAATTTAAAAAATGTAATAATATTAGCAACTGTTTAGCAGTGATGACCCTGTAAGTTTGCCTTAATATATACTGTGCAATGTGTTGATAAGTCGGTCGCTTATTAATAAAAAATAATCGCCTAAAATACTATTATAGCAACATCTATTTCTCTAAATTCAGTGTGAACAGATTTTGAGTCGCTTAAGTTATATATTGAAAATATAAACCATATGGTTTTAGTTTCATCTTTTTTTTCATTCTTGTTATAGGCACTTGATAAAATCAGATATGAAAGTCTTACTGATCCTAGCAAACTTGAGAGCTGCAAAGATCTCTACATAAAGATTGTTCCAAATAAGGATGACAAGACCCTGACTATCATTGATACTGGCATTGGAATGACCAAAGCAGATCTGGTTAACAACTTGGGTACCATTGCCAAGTCTGGCACTAAGGCCTTTATGGAAGCCCTGCAGGCTGGAGCTGACATCTCTATGATTGGACAGTTTGGTGTTGGTTTCTATTCTGCTTACCTGGTAGCCGATAAAGTCACCGTGACCTCCAAGCACAATGATGATGAGCAGTACACATGGGAGTCATCAGCTGGTGGATCTTTCATTGTTCGGCCAGATCATGGTAAGTGTCCAGCTTTTTAAGTATTGAACAAAATTAATCTGGTTTCCCTAAAGATTACTGTGAGATTCTATATATAGCTAATTTGTCAATGTAAAATTCCCTAACAGGGTTTTAAATTAAAATTTAACGAAAAATCCTTATTGTATAACTTATGATCCTGAAAACTAAACCGTACATGCAAGAATGAAATTCCAGTCTTTAAGAAATATGTACATAGAAATATCCATATTTATTAAATTCCGTAAAAGCTCTAAAATGTTCCGGAACTTCCTAAATAACAATGCCTGCATTTTAGTTTCCTAAACAGGCTTAATTTAATTTAAAAATCCTTTTAAGTTTATGCAAAGTTTCTTTTTAACAAAACTACATTAAAAGTTTTTAAAAAATACTAGTCTAGCCTTTAGATATCTCTAAATACGTTACATTAAGTTCAAATCTGGAGATTGAGGGGCTATTTTCTGTATTTTAGGACTATTTTTGAGGCACTAGATGCACACTTTGAAAACAGTGCTTCATATTGTTATCTTGATAAAAAAAGTGGTTTCCAATAACCAAATTTTTGGTTAAGAGTTCAAAATTGGTTTTTTAAAATATTTAAAGGAACGGTATGATTCATTATTTTATCGAAAAATTCCGATCTAATAAGTCCTGATGCTGATATGCACCCCTCACACTAGAACACCTCCACCGTCGTGATCAACTGATCCAACTAAGTTCTTAAGATTAAGTTCCTATTTTTTTCTTCTACTTACAGTTATGCAACAATTTAACCAAAAATGTCAAGTTCATTTTTATCTGTTAATAAGTAATCTGTAATTTTGCGACGAAAAGCGAAAGCTTTGTTTTTCGTGCGAACAAGAAAATTTCTGCGGGAAGAGGCACCATTTAATCCAGCTAATCAGAGAACTTGGCAAAAAATTTTAGGTGAAAATTAAACGTAAATTTTTTTTAACTCCGTAGAAACTTTTGCAGCACTCAAATGTGTATTTTTTATAATTTTTTCAACTTGAAATCTCCGATCACATTTTGTCCACTTTGCCGGTTGACCTTTTCTTACCTTGTTTTCGGTCCGATTCTTTTGTTTAAAGCATTTTATCAAGCACTCTACTATACAAACAAATAAATTGATTAATTTAGTGTCATTTCAAACAAATTTACCTCAACTGTGGGAAACAAATTCGAATTTTGAATGGTGTGTGGATACCAGCGATTTTACAGCAATAAGCACAATATTAAGAAACAAATAAACAAAAAATTAAAGCCAAATGACTTATAAGGGTCAACACAATGCAAAAATATTAAAAAAACGGCATATGATAATTTTAATCAAGAATTTATTCGAAAATATTTGAGTGTACGATGACTTTTGTGGTGTGTTATTTCTGTCTCTTCGTTTTCTGACCCATTTCTAAAAGTAGATCCGTTAATATTTTGAAAAAACCAATGGGTTGTATTTAGAATATCATAGGAATGATGTGAAAAAAATATTTGATTCCTTATTCAAATTCAGTTTAGAGTTATTTTGGTTTTACTAAAAAATGTCGAAGTGTACGAACACTTTTGGGAGCCACTGTATGTGCTAAAGTATTGGTTCTGTTTAATTCCATTGAAGTGTGTAAGCTTTAGGAAAGGGGGGGGGGGGGGATTAAGTGCACTAGTATCATTTAAATTGATGCCATTAAAAATGTGTAAAATTACAGAACCAATAGCAGATGTGTTTTGAATGTGCTGTGCTATCTTTCTGCATCTTGAAGACATTTTAAGTTGATTATTTAAGGTTGTTGCTCTTTTTTATATAAAAATTCCGATTAACACTTTCCCGTCTGAACTATTTTGAGCTATGTATCTTATTTGTGTATTTTTATTGTATTACATATTTCAAGTTGCTTTCTTATTGGTCTTTACCAGGCTTTTCAAAAGAAATTCAAAAAATTTTATTACAAAACTTGATGTAGTGAAGGGTCAGAAATTCACTTAACTTTCGACAAGTGGTTGTGCAAATTATGATTTCGGTACATCTGGTAACTTAAAAATGAAACTAAAATCATCCATATTTCACTTAAAATAGAAATTTTGTCTTTTTTGATACTGCATGTCATTCAAAATATTAATGTTGCTATAACTCTACAGCAATTCTTTTAGCTATGTTGATTTTTTTTGCTTGAATGTATCCTGCTGCATGACATGCGAAAAATGCACGAAATGACTTACTGTATTATCCGCTAATTATGTAATAAAAGCAGTTTTGTGGATTATTTTGTACTGAAAAAAGAATGAAAAATTCATAGCGCAAAAAAAGATTTCAGATGCTAATTGATTTCAAGTCTGCGTGTATTCATGGCAATCCACTGGTTTTTCATGGGAGATATTGACAATGATAAGCTGATTAAGAAAAATTAAAATGAAAGTATAGTAATTCATAAAATTTCTTTACAAAATTTCCTTATAATGAAACAAACTTTTCATTAGTACAAAAGCTATGTATAGTGAGCTCCATGCTAAACTGATGTGAAAAATAAGGTATTTAAATTGTTTGCTATAATACTCAACAAAGGCTGAATTGTTTAAATTAGTTACTTTATTTTTCAAGTTAAAAAATATTTACAATATTGTATATTTTTTCAATAACTAAATATATTAGGGTAGCTTAATGATATTGATTCAATGTTTTTGATCTGAAAAGTGCTAATTTTATTGATTTAGCATGATGCTAATTAGGTTTCATAGTCCAGTGAATATTGAAATAATGGCTCATTTTGCGGCTACTAGGTTCGTTAAACTGGCCCTGCTTATAAAAAAATTCTGGGAATAAACTGCATGAAAGCATCTTCAATTGTGCAAATGTATTGAGAAATATAAAATTAAGACATATTATACAAAACAGAAATCGGATTTAAATAAGTTAAAGAAATTATTTGTTATACTTAAAATTCAAGCACACTCAAACTTGGTTACGAATTTATTCACAGCAAAGTCTAATTTTATACTTGTCTTTATTTTCAATGTTGGCAGCTATAATATTTTTCAAGTTAGCTGGTTTGTAATTCTTTGTTATAAATGTTAATTGTATAATGAATCATTTTTTCAGGTGAACCTTTGGGCCGTGGCACGAAAATAGTCTTGTATCTTAAAGATGACCAACAAGAATACTTTGAGGAGAGAAGAATCAAAGAAGTAATCAAGAAACACAGTCAGTTCATTGGCTATCCTATCAAATTGGTTGTTCAGAAAGAGAGGGAAAAAGAAGTTTCAGATGACGAGGCAGAAGAAGAAAAGGAAGAAAAACCTGAAGATGAGGACAAAGAAAAGCCCAAAGTTGAAGATGTTGGAGAGGATGAGGAGGAAGATAAGGAGAAGGGAGATAAGAAGAAAAAGAAGAAAATCAAGGAAAAGTACACTGAAGATGAAGAATTAAACAAAACCAAGCCAATTTGGATGAGGAATCCAGATGACATCAGCCAAGAAGAGTATGGTGAATTTTACAAGAGTTTGACCAATGACTGGGAAGATCATTTGGCAGTAAAACATTTCTCTGTAGAAGGACAGCTTGAATTTAGAGCTCTTCTGTTTGTCCCTAAACGAGCGCCTTTTGATCTTTTTGAAAATAGGAAGCAAAAGAACAATATTAAATTGTATGTGAGGAGAGTGTTCATCATGGATAATTGTGAAGATCTCATTCCAGATTACTTAAGTAAGTTTTTAATTGTTTTCAGAATTTATATTTAATCTCGATTTTCTAAAGGCTTGTTAACTTTTGTAAATTAGGGGTATAAAAAGCATTTTCACTGCTTATACCCATCAGTCAAAATTATTTATGTATTTCACAATGAATTGTTAATTTCGAGATTTTTAACTCTATACATTTACATCCCATAATGGAATTGCGAATACATCAGGTAACTGTATATGCTGAATTTCAATTGGGTAGTCCAGAGTTAAATAAAGCTAGTGAAGTATTTAAAATTTCAATTACTTATCAAGTTCAAATGAAATTAGTTGGCTATAAGAATGCTTAAGGTTTAAAATTCTTATTTAAGCATTATAAATCTTTTGAGTAGAGGGTTTTTAAAAGTTAGCACACATAGGTATTGGCTTTTTTAGTTAAAATTTAAATATATTAGTTAAAATTTAATTTTGTCTTACAGACTTCATCAAGGGTGTTGTGGATTCAGAAGACTTGCCTTTAAACATTTCCAGAGAGATGTTACAACAAAACAAGATTCTCAAAGTGATCAGGAAGAACTTAGTCAAGAAATGCTTGGAGCTTTTTGATGAAATTGCAGAGGACAAAGATATGTACAAGAAGTACTATGAACAGTTCAGCAAAAATCTTAAGGTAAGTTTCATGTTAAGATGACATACTAAAAGGCAAACTTTTTCCCTAGGATAGATAGAATCTCAAATTTCAAATATAAAAATCAAGCTCATTTGAACCAGTTAGTAAATTTTCAAATATAAAAATCAAGCTCATTTGAACCAGTTAGTAAATTTTCTGTTAAAATGTCTAACTTTTCTGTAACCTAGAAATAAGCTTAATTTTAATTTATTTCTAAGCATCAATAGGTTACGTAGGAACTAGTACTTTCTAGTATAACCTTTAGCATTTTCCTAACTTGTAATGGCCAAAAAGATTACAATAAATCAATTTATTGTAATTCAATCTTTTGACTGACGAATATGGAATTATTATTCAATGATTAAAGTAAATTATTCTTTATTGAAAGACTTATAATTATATTCATGTTATCAGTTCTATAACTTTACATGGAAAAATTAAATGTTTTAGTCTTTAAATATTAAACTCTGTGTACAATCCAGGGGTGTTTATGATCCAAAATTTTAAGTTGAAAAATATTTGGCCGATATTTATGCATGTTTGAAGAGTAATTAGTTTTATCAAGCTTCCTCATTGGTTATCATCCCAGATTTATTCTATTTATTCCAAGTTAAATAAATAAGACTGGCTCCTATTCATCAGGGCTATAGAGGGAGAATAACAGATTCCTTGGATTCCTTTACCCTAAAAGCATTTGGACTTCGCCTCTGTAGTCCTGCTTTTTGCTTTGAAAAATTCAGTCTTTAAATAGTTCAACCAATATGTGTACACTAGGTTAGTCTGTTTTGATTAAAACTAATTTTAACTAAGCATTTCTACACTTTTTTACTTTTATAAACTCCTCCATTCCAGTATCTTATGTTTCTTTCTTTAAATTTCAGTTGGGCATTCATGAAGATTCCACCAACAGAAAAAAATTAGCAGAATTCCTTAGGTACTACACTTCTCTCTCTGGTGACGAGTACTGTTCTTTGAAGGACTATGTGTCAAGGATGAAAGAGAACCAGAAGAGTATCTATTTCATCACTGGTGAAAACAAAGATCAAGTAGCAAGCTCTGCCTTTGTGGAGAGGGTCAGGAAGCGTGGATTTGAAGTTATTTACATGACAGAACCTATTGATGAGTATTGTGTCCAGCAGCTGAAGGAGTACGACGGTAAGACCTTGGTGTCTGTGACGAAAGAAGGTCTTGAGTTACCTGAAGATGAAGAGGAGAAAAAGAAAAGAGAGGAGGATAAAGCAAAGTTTGAGAATCTCTGCAAAATTATTAAGGATATTTTGGACAAGAGAGTAGAAAAGGTATTTTTCATTTTGAGTGTTTGAATTTAATGGGAGGACATTCTTTTCAATTCTGTACTAAAATAGTTATGTGCCATTTCTTTAACTAAAATGTTTAAATTTATCTTAAATTATATTCCATATAAAATGTAATAAGCACCAAGGCTTATAGATTGATATTATCAGTTTGGAAAAGGGGAAGTTCTTCTAAATAAGGATCTTGAAGTTTATTCTATATTGGTAATAGCTTTTCATTAATACAAGAAATTTAATATGATAAACAAGGTAATTTTAAAGAAATCACTATTTACAAAAGGTCTAGTTAACTTCTCAAAGCTCAATTACCCATAACACGAAAGGTTTTAGTCTGTCCCTTGTGACTTTTAATTAAAAGTTGACAGATTAAATAGTTAACAATATTCAATTTTTTTCTTGTTAAATTTATATGTTTTCACATGTTTTATGTGAACTAATCTCAATTTCTGTATTATAGGTTGTAGTCTCCAACAGATTGGTTACTTCTCCTTGCTGTATTGTAACGAGCCAGTATGGGTGGAGTGCAAATATGGAAAGAATCATGAAAGCCCAAGCTTTAAGAGATTCTAGCACCATGGGTTACATGGCAGCCAAAAAGCATTTAGAAATCAACCCAGACCACCCCATCATTGAAAATCTTAGGCAGAAGGCTGAAGTTGACAAAAATGATAAATCTGTTAAGGTAAGAGCTTTAAAATGTTTTGTTAATTCTTTTTAATTTCTTAGGGACTTTTCTGAATGGTATTATAGTATGGGACTGCAATTTTGAAATCTGGAAAGTTTTCACTTATATTTAAACCTGATTTTTTTTTCGAAAGACCAAAGCATTTTCATTGCAGTGTGCTATGCAGTTAGCTGTATTTAACATCCACATTTGGTTAAAGATGATTCTTAGCAATACGAAGCAGTCTGAACACGATATAAAATTTTAGTTTAGATTTTATCTAAACTGCTGCCTACATATTTTCTAAAACTTTTGTTTTAGTGCAATGAAATCTACTCTCCTTCAGGTTGATAGGTAAAAACAATACCCCAATTAATATTTTAAGGGAGGTAATTGTAATTCAAAACATTTTGCCACTCACTTTTAGCTACTTAAGTTGGTTGTAGTGTAAGACTCTGGAGGAATAAGAAATTTCTTAGCAGAATTTTTGTGCATTCTATAGAGTTTGCATTCAGTTTTAAATTTTATCTAGGTCTGAATCGCACAAACATTCATTAAAACCAGGAAAATGACTGTTGCACAACAGGAGTTTTATTTTTAGTGTTGGGAATTTGAAATCGAGAAAGGTTGCAGTCTCTAGCATTCAGGATTTAAGGTCTCATACTGCATAGTTTAAATTAAAAGCTTCTACGGTAAATGTAGAGTAGCTTGCCTAGGTGCAAGACCGGGGTTTTGTTTTCAACATGCTTTTGGAGGTGTGGCTTTTAGACTTGCTGTTGGACGATTTTAGGTGGCTTATTATTGCCAAATCAGTGTTAGAAGATGCAAGTTCAAAATATTAATATTAAACAGATCATCCAACTGGCGCCCATCAGGGTATAAGCTAGGTTCAAAAGTTTTTTAGCATAAAAGCTAAAATTGTGGGAAAAGTTTTAGCAGAATGCTAAAATGTTAACATATTCCCATATCTTTCTAAATGTCTCAGTGTGTTTCATCTCCAGTTCAAAATAAAATTCTTATTTCATCTCTATGGCATCCTTAAAGAAATAAGTACAGCAGCTATTTTTTTTAACGTAAAATGAAAAAAACTACATATTTGGTTTTCAGAACATTGCACTCTCTTCCTCCTAATATTGCAGTTATTGAGAGTTAAGTTTCTATTAATGCTATTGAGAAGGGCATAATGCCGGAAGACTAAGTATTGGTGACTTCATAGTAATTTTAAAATCTTAGCTTAAGATTTAAAAAAGATTAAGTTGACTATTGTCATGCTGCTTCCTCTCTTGCATTGCTTCTCTCTTTTTTTTTTAAATTTATTTTTTGTTTGAGCTAAAAAGCGAAAATGCTTTACTTTGCTTGAGCAATTGAGATAAGTGTTTTTGCATTTTGCGAAAAATGCGACCGTAGCGGAAACTCTGGCACCCATAGTTGTTAGATAATAATCATATTATTAAATTAGAGATTAATTTTAAATTTGAAAAATGATCAAAAGCCTGATACTACATATTTACTTGTATTTTTTATTTGAGGAGACAAAATTTTTGTGCTTTGTTTTTTGTGGAAACCTAATAGTAAGCTTATACAAAAAAGCTAAAATGCAATAAAGAACAAATGCAAAATTTGCAACTAAAGTGCTTTACCTTATTCTTGGCAGTATTACTTTTAAAGGATGGCTGTTTTTGCATATGTTAGACTGCTGCCTCTTAATTTGTTTTTATTAACTTATGAAATATTGTCTATACATTCTTTCCCCTTGTTTTTTCCAGGATCTTGTGATGCTATTATTTGAAACTTCCCTCTTGTGCTCTGGTTTTGCACTGGAGAACCCCCAGACTCACGCCTCTAGAATTTATCGAATGATCAAACTTGGATTGGGCATTGATGAGGATGAGCCCAGCAGCTCTGGCCAAGAAGCCATGGTCGAAGAAATGCCTGCTCTTGAGGGAGATGATGAGGATGCATCCAGAATGGAAGAAGTGGATTAGGTTATTTAAGACTTATTAAATTAAATTAAATTATTCAGGATGTGTGCTGAAGTGATATGGACATTTTTTTGGAATTGAAAGAGATTGTATATGTACATAGAAGTTCCTTTATTTAATATTTTACACCATTCCATTTGTTGTATATTCATTTTCTTTACTGGAATAAAATTGTCAGTTGCTATACCTTTTTGTTTTATCAATGTTAAGCCTCTAACATTCTCTTGATGATTCAAATCATTTTAAGGGTTCAACCCAAATCTGAATTATGGGAAATTCAAGGATCCTTCGGATCCCAAAGATTTCCCAATTCCTCAGATGTATTTTACCAAAGCGTTCACCACAGGAAAAAAGTAGTTCCATTCATTTACCATTGAAAGATAAAATAGAGCAGATAGGTTAGAGGGGGGAAAAGTTTTTTAATTCTATTCAGTCTTTCTGTATCCTGGAAAATTTTCAATTTCTTAGTTTCTTCGCCGATATATATTATATGTATCGGATATTTATTTTGAAAATATGATACTAATAATCAAAAGTAATATAGTATATTAATGTAACACTTTAATGTGTCATTAATAATATGTAAACGACCTTTTTCATTCATAAAATTTTTAGTAATGTAACAATTTTAATTGGTCAGAAAAAGTTTTATTGATATGTACTGACTAATGCAAATTTCTGAAACATAAAATTCGTATCAGCAGTAAGTGATCCAATGCTTGATTTCTATCAATTGATAGAAATGTATCGGTTAAGCTATATCTTATATTCAATAGATTAAATTATCAATTTTTACAAATTGTAAATATCATTTATATTTAAATGCCAAAGTACTTGAATTTGTATATGAAATATCTATGAATGTAAATATTGAAACAAATTTTAAAATTGATGCATTGTAATAACATTAACAGTGATTTGAGGAAGCAGTCACGATTTAATGACTCAAGTTTGCAATTGTATAGTGGTAGGGCCGTAGCTCATTTCGCGGGCCAGAACATAAATATTTCTCTTGGATTAATGTAATTGGGCAATTCCACGTGACTCACGTAAACGTTAGACGAAGTTTTACAAATGTAAATGATTTAGTGCAGTAGAAATAGGCAAAAAGCACCTTGGGGGTCAAACAAATTGAAACAAATGATTCTTGGGGTTAATGGGTAATGTTAAGACAAATACGTTTTGGCCGTCATCTTAAATTCATAAAAAAATGAATGTAATATCAAATGGAATTAAATTTAACACTGAAAAAGAACATAATATGGGATACATGAAGTAAAGATGCTAAAAACATACATCTGTATAAGTGCATATATCTATAGAATTGGAAAAAACGCGGGTGTTTCGGTCGCCATCTTGAAAAAAGTTGTATTTTTGTGTGGTATCTAGTAAAAGGAAACTGATATTTAAAGTAAAGTGGGCAGAATAAAAATTTAAATTCGTACTGAAGCGAGAAATGCGTTTTTTGGTCGCTATCTTGAAAGATAATGGAAAATTTTGAAATAGGAGTCGAAAAACTCAAGTCTGGTGTTGAAAACACCATTTGTGAAGTAAAGCTAGATAATATCCGTGGATAAACTTTCTGTCCAAGGACATTTTTTTAAAAAGTTTCAATAAATACATATAAAATAAGTAGGAAGGAAAAGTAAAATCATGAATTTAAAGGAGTTTTATAAAATAAAAAATTTATACTATCAAAATAAAAACTAATCTTCATCCAAATTCAAAATGTTCCCTGTGTTTGTGCAGGCAATTCCATGGTGTCGGACATAAAAAAAATGAAGAAAAATTTCAGTTTTAATTCCATTTACCAAATAAAAACTGATCCAAAATGATTAAATTTATTTACAAGATACTTCGTCCCACTGAACGAAAGATCATGTGAGTTTTCCAAAATAGGTTCCTGAAGTATAAATTAAAAAAATTAACGAGTTTTGGTGTCGGACGTAAACACAAATTGATGGTTCACTTAAAAATTATTAAGTCTGAATTGGCTTACATTTTCATTTTAAAAACTGCTTAATTCTTAAGTATACTTATTGAAGTATATTTCAGTTTTCAAATATTATAAATAAAAAAAATTATTAGCTTGGTGTTGGACGTAAATTGTTCATGTTGGATGTAAACTATTGCTCTTAAATGTAAATACAAAACAATAATTGCAGTTATAAATACAATGGCTCCCAAAAGTGTTCGTAGACCTTGAAATTTTGTAGTAAAACGAAAATAACGCAAAAATGAATTCGAATATTAAGCTCAATTTTTTCCACACCACTCTTATGCCATTCATTGCCAGATTTTACTTTTGGCATTTATCAAAAAAGAAGAGAGAAAACACGCCACAAAAGTCATCGTACACTGAAATATTTCCCAATAAACTCATGATTCAAATTATGTGGGTTTTTATTTTTGCATTGTAATGACACTTTTCTCCGCACACACCCCACCACTTAGCTGTAAGCCTTAGGTTCCACCGTTCGGGGTTCCGCGTAGCGGCCCCCCCCCCCCCGCACGGCTGGGTGCGACTGTCGATAGTCGCTTGGGCCGTCATTTGCCGTTAATTTTTTGTCTATTTATTCCCTAATATTCTGTTTATTTTGAAATGGCAGGTATGCGTAGAAAACAACACACTATTCGAAATTTGATTAATTTTCCCCTCACAGTAGTCATAAATTGGTTTCAAATGTCTCTAAATTAGGTAATTTCATTCTATAGTGAAGTGCCTGATAAAATGCTTTAAAGACAAGAATCGGATCGAAAACAAGGTAAGAAAAGGTCAACTGGCCAAGTTAACAATGCGTGATCGGAAGTTTACAGTTAAAAAAAAAATGCATAACAGCATCAGGACTTGGAAATTTGGAATTTTTGATGAAATAATGAATTATGCTGTTCAGTTATAAATTTCAAAAAACAATTTTAAACTATTAGCCCAAAATTTGGCAATCGGAAACAACTTTATTTTTTATCAAAATAACGATAAGAAGTACACGTTTACGTTTGGTGCCTTAAAAATTGTCCTTAAACTAAAAAATGTCTCTTCAATCGCCAGATTTAAGGGGCCGCTGGAGAGAGCCTCGGAAGTTTCGAAGTCAATGTTAAGTCTACGGGGAAGTTTCCTCCCGATTGCTAATTCTCATTTCAATATTTTGAGATAATTTTTTCTGCATAACATTCTTCACAGCAGTACAAATAACGCGTCTTTTTTAATTTTTCATTTTCTGTTAAAATTTAATATTAAATGGTTGTTAAATTTATGAGTTGACAAAAGAAGAGGTGCTTTCTGTTTAAATGCTTCATAAATAATCAAGATCTAACATTTGCTCAAATTGAAAAACTACGCGTTATTCTTGAAACTTTGGGCTTTTCAGGGATACCTTTCTTTTAATCATACTCAAATTAGATTAAAAGTAATTGGGAGGGGA